>NW_027502278.1:0-46738 GCF_021521415.1 Bidens hawaiensis
CACACTAAACAAATAACTAGAAGCAAAAACAATGAATGCTATATACAACCAACCTCAAGATTAACTAGCAACACTTTTTGAGTTTTTCAATTGAGACATATATACATTTTATAGTATGCTCTACAACTAGTTATATATACAACCTTAGATACTGGATTTCATCACATAGGGTTAAAATGAAAGGATCAGACTAACACGACTTATAAGGTAGGGTTCAGTCAAATTAAAGGAAAATGGTTTAAGATTAACTCCTAAGGAATAATGCAGGGTATGGAGTTTTATTTTAGTAAAGGCTTACACGTATAGGTTTCTGTAATCCTAATTCTCCATGAACGTGGGGGTATTCAGATCTTAACATGCATATGACAAGCAAGTTCTAGATATTGTGAAACATAATGGCTTCACACAACTAATCATCTGTCATGTGTGTAGTATGTGTATTTATACAGAGGCTATCGCACAAACACATAGATAGGATGCTGATATGAATCATGTATACTTGCCCCCTTGACTTGTTATCTCCATCTAAATGATCTCATTTATTTTCCTTTTTTGAAAAACCTATGTTAAGAAAAATTTCTAGAAGCTCAAGAACGGACCATGGCCAAAGACCAATAACTTGAGCATTAATAACATTAACTACAGTTTACAACTTCGGTTTTTATGCACACTCAAGCTACCTAAAGGCAATAAAAATTTCAATTTTCCCCCTATCCCCGCACTTGAGGTTAATAGTGTCCTAAGAGTTATATATTTAAGATTTGAATGGAATTTAGAAGGACAAGGTTGAAATTGATTTATTTAGCAATTTTAAACTTGGTCTAAGGTGATAATCACAACAAAATCTCTACAATTACACTCAAAACAAGTTAATTAAATTGACAAAATAAATTATGAAAAAAAATCACCTGATACAGGTAACACGTTGGTGCTCATGGTAACCTAGAAAAATCCGTCTTCTCCAAAGACTCAACAGGTAAGCAAAATCTCAAAACATGAGGAGGCAAGCTTCTCACAACGACTAACTTAGGTCTTTTAAAAATTTTGCAACTTTAAATTTAATTACCAAGCCAAATTATTAAATTCCATAATTAATTTAGTTAAATGAGTAAATGTTTTAAAAGACCTTACTCACTTTTGTAAGAATCACGGTTGCATTTAGCATATGCAACAAGCCCTCTAAACCCCCCCCCCCCCCCCCCGTAGCTCGAATAGTCGAGTAAAGCCTCGTGAGGGTTTCTAGCGAACTAACAACACACATAAAATTTTAAATACAACATAATATATACGCACCTGAATTGACCATAGCAGAAGAACGCGAAAGCACAACAGACAACTCGAATGAAAAAAAATAGTTTTTTGACAAAAAAAATAACTTTTTGACCTTTCTAGATCTCGCGTTTTGGGAAAAAGTAAGATTTTTGTTTCGCGAAGCGCGATTGAATTTTTAAATTCTAGGGTTTGAATCTGTCTCGCATTACGACGGATTATAGTTAACGATTTCTCTCGACACGCGAAAAAATTGATGTTCGTGCATATTTCAAGAATCCTTCGCGCATCGCGAAGTTTTGGGAAGTACTCCCTCCCGAGGGAGGTGTCTTGGCAGAAATTTTTGTTTTAGGAGGTTTAGAAAATCTTTTCAAACCCACACATTTGACTTCCCAACAGCAATGGGAACATGCTCCAAGAAAAAAATAACCTTGACATACCTAAAACTTTGGTCATGATTGATTTCTTCCCAGAAAACCCGTAAAACGCCAACTTTTCCATGTAATATCCCACACTTGGCTTATTCTCTAGTGGTGCGCTTGAAATAAAGCGGTTAAAACACTACAGAATTAAAATAAAATACAAACTGAAAATGAAATGTGGCTTGTCTCCCCACCAACGCTATGTTTTTTTAAGGTCTTCAGCGGACTGTTACCCCCATTTTGCGTTTATGATGGTTTAATGGAGTGCTTACCTTCCGCCGCCTCCCTTCGTATGCTACTCTGGCGCTTTGGTAGCATTGGCCCAAAACAAGTCAACCTACTTTTTCGTCCGCTAGCCCATGTGGCTTCTTTACCTTCTCATATCTTTGGTGGTTTCTTCTTGCATGTGCCCACATTCTCATTGTTAAAAACTCGTTGCCATCACTGAACTGGTGTCATTTATTGAGCTTATTGACTCCCCAATCTTCATCGACCCTATATTTAGCTCATCCTGCTATTTCTAATGCTTTAACTTGTAGATCACACAACCTTCCACTTTGGTGTCGTCCCCACTTAAATGAGGAAGACATCTGCCTCGCTTAAATGAGCTACGAACAAGATCGTAGTGTATGAATTTTATTGTTAATTGTGTTCCTACGGTATAGGTTTGAGAAGAAAGAAAGAATCAGAACAAGAGGCTGCAGATCGATGTTCACATTATCCGTAAAATAGCAGAGTGCTACGTATGATGTGGTGGGTAGGCTGGAGAAGAGTATTAGCAAGATTCCTCACTAAAAGTAAATAATTAATCGCTACAAAGGCTAGTATTCAAAGACAGCGTGATGAGCTCGTGAGTGCCCTTGCAGAGTTGGTCGATGCTTTGGGGCAACTGGAAGATGGTTGTGTGAAGAAAACAGATTATGACAGGGTTGTTGAGGAGGCTAAGGCTCTAAGAAAATAGTAGAAGGAGTCCATATAATAGCGAGTTAGGTTGGCTATGAAAGAGGGTAAGGTTTCAAAGTCAGAAGGTAAGTTGTTAGAGCACGCGAGGTTATTAGAGGAGATGATAAAGTGGAAGGATAAGCGGTGAAAGCATATGATCAAGAGACGAATGAGAAAGCAGATAATTTATCTAACATTTATCGTGGAGTCAATGAAAAGCTGGAGACTGTGTCTACGGAATGAAAATGGCTTATAGAGAAAGAGTTTGAGCATGTGTTGGGGAAGCTAATTAAGAGTCTGGATTTCTTCGGTTTTCTTGGTAACATCTAGAAGACATTGTCCGATGATGGAGAGCATAATGGGTAGTTGGATGAGCATGCTCATGGCAAATGAAACATCCCCAAAATTTCGATCCAAATTTGATAAGCTTCTAAAGACAAAGGACTAAAAGTGAAAAATCTGATAATTAAACCCATCGCGATACGCGACGGGCAAGACCAAGGAACCATTGCGTAACGCGATGGAGCCTCACAGAACCCAAAGTTTGGGCGGTATCGCGATACGCGATCACCCAAGCCACAATGGCATCGCGATACGCGATGACGTGGCCTGAAAACAGGGACACGTGCCACATTCTGGTGACACGTGGCAGCAAGGCAGGACACGTGTTAACACGTGGCATTCATGCAGAAATGGCGGCGTCGCGATACGCGACGCAACTAAAAGAAGATCCCATCACGTACTGCGACGGGACTCAAAATCAACTATAAAATGGGAGGCTCACGGCCATTCCCCTCACACCTCCCACACTCTCTCTCTAGAATTCCACTCTCTCTCAAACTCGTTTTACGTGACAAGCACCGTTTTGCGTGCCACCGACCCGACAATCATCACCTCGTAATCCGTGCCAAATACCCGGTGTTTTCCTCCAAGTGCGTGCCACCCAAAAGTAACCCGACATTTCGCCTCGAAGTACGTGCACGACCCCGACGACACCTACACATTGCCTCGATTTGCGTACCAAGGAAGGTTGACCAAGAATGCCTCAATAAACGTGCATATAGAGTAGAAGTGTTGCCCGTATAAACTTAGAAAAATTTAACTCCGAATATCTGTGCAAGGTAGGGTTATGCCTAAGTTATTATTTTATTATTATAAATGGCTTAGACCACAATCGGAGGGTATAGCAGAACCTTGATTACAATTTAGTATTATATAACTTTTCTTAAGCAAAGGTTATAATCAAAATATTGTTTCTTTTTGATTAAGAAACGTAAGCAAGTATATACAAAGATTATAATTAAAATAGTATTTCTTTATATAACATTCAAAGAGTATAGTTAAATTAATGTTTCTTCTTGAAGAAGAAACTCAGTATAGACATTTCATCCTGAAGAAGAAACATAGTATATGATTGGTAAATAAACAAGAGGACTAAAGGTCCAAATGCTTTATACAAACAAATGTTTTTATCAAGGTTAAAGATATACAAAACGGACTAAAGGTCTGAAGCTAGATTGATGATCTAGTTATTTATTCAAAGGTTATTCTCGTACTATAGGTCAGAGGTATCAGAACAAGAAGAAGAAAACAGAAAACAGGAATCAGTATCAGAAACTGATTATAAACAGAAAAGGTGAATACGCCCCAAACCTTTTACAAACGCTTTAGAGTCAGAATGTTTGCATAGGATTTACGAATCCTTTAAACTTTTTGTTACAATGATAAGAAATGAACACTCTGATTAAGAGTTATACATGTGTCTGGATCCATTCATACATGGTGACTCGGCATTTTCCCGAGGCCATGCAAATCATCAACATGTCTCCGGAAGCTTATGAGAAAATGATTTGTGTATATAATTAATTGTACAAGGTACTTAGGGTAATTGATCCCAATTTAGTTGAGTGCCTAATGAGTAGTCACAAAGGTATTATTGTTGGTTTCACAAAGGTATTGAAAAGATATTTACAAAGAGTCAGCGTCATTCATCAGTTGTGTGCTGACGTATTTTCTAACCATTTTAAAGGAAAACAGAAAGGTCAGAACAGACAAGCAAGAAGGAATAGAAGATTGAAGTTATAGTCATTAGATGCTATCTGGTGGCTCAGATATTTTATTTCAAAATATTATAAAGAGTTATGTTTTCTAAAATAAATGTATTTGAAAATATCGAAAGGGTATCTAAACCCGAGTTTTCATTATAATAGTATTTAAAGACTTCCGCTGAAAAGACGTGTTTTCTCAAACATACTTTGTTAACAATACATTGGATATTTTAATCCAACATTTTATAAATAATATTTTATATTAAAAGACTTCCGCTAAATCAAACCGCAACTCTGATATATTTACAAAACAGGTACCAACTATTGGTCATACGACCCTAGGCCCTAAGTCGGGGTGTGACAGCAAAGAAGCCTTGGGGATTGAGGAATCTCCGTATTTTAAACCTGTTACTGAGTCTAGTATCATCGAACTTAATAATAAGTATCATCGAGCAATGTATTTGTATCTTCAAGATATTTCTAGTTGCATGATTAAACCTCTTGAATGTTTGAAGAAGTTGGAATCTATTGCAAAGAAGGCGGAAACTTGGATGCATCGGAGACAGGGGTAGTGTGTAGTTGTAGAACGATATGTAATCTTTCGTGATAATGTACAGTGGATTTTAATTACTGGAATATGATATATTTGAAAGGATATTCATTGTGCTGCGTATTATGTTAATTTGTGTTTGGTTGTGTATATGATCCGACCAACAGTTGTTTATTTTTCCAACATATTATTCAAGTGTTTAATCTGTATGTTTTCATTATGATGCACTGAAATTGTCCCTTGTGTTCTTTGGTTGCTCTCTATTGAGACACTTGGAGTTCCAGACGCATGTATTCGTTGGAGATGTTTTACTATAAGTTTCTGCGCGTCTTGTATGACTGATTTGAATTGTTTACTCGTTGTTGACCTAATTTTGTGTTAATATCGAGTTTTTGACTCGGTGGCTTCTATTTGGATTTGTAGTTGGTCGACGTATATTTTCAATATTAATGTCCGACCTTTCTGTTAGTTTAGGTTTTATGGGCTAATGGCCATTGGCTTGATTTATGTTAGATGCGGACGGTTGTGTTCACAATTATCTGAACCATTGTTTGGGTTAGGATTTGTTGGACGATCATCGATCCCCCCTCTTTGAGTGTGGTCCGGACGTATGTGTTCGTTGTTGTCGTTCGGCATTCGGTTTAGGATTATTTAGCGCGTGACTGCTACCTAATTATGATAGATCCGGACACATGTTTTTGTTGTTGTCCGATGTCACACCCTGACCAATGATGGATTACATATTAGAGCGTAACATAGTTGTTCATCAAACATGACATTATTAAAGTGATAAGAATTTATCATATTTATTTAAAACATGTCCTCAAGTACATCAATTTTTGAGCATACAAATTAACTAAATCAAACAAAATTAGTCTTTTTTTTTATTTAAATATAACCTAAAGGTATCATCTATACGGTCATCTGTTGATCAATTGAACTAGTTGTACCTATAGCATGCATAAAACTCTTGGTCAACTAACAAGTAATTGTTAATAAACATAAGTTTTATAATACACATATAGAGTGTAAAATAAACTAATCACATGTTAATGTGAAAACATGAACAATATGAGTATGTAAAATGAGCAAGTAGTTAGTATAATGTGGCCCACATGTCGTCTCCACGAACATTGGGAGGTGTAAGATCTTAAACGAGTTTGTTGCAACACACAATGAGAAACTGAGCCAGTAATTTGAGATATTGCGCATAGCAACTAATAGTGTAACATAAACATAAGCGAATATGTGTACACATATTAACATGAACGTGAGTGACGTTTGTGATAATAAAAATTGCGATAAATGTGTTTATACGGTATGCATGCTACCCCGAAATAAAATAGGAAAACGGAGTATGAATACTCACCTTGACCTAGCGTCGGTAACGTTTAAGTCAAAGACGAGTGTTTGAGTTTGAATAATGAATTAGAGAACCACAAAGGATTGTTATAAAACGATTATATGCATATTAAAACAAGTTAATGTAAAATAAGGATTCTAGATGTTTGATACGATTTGGGTTGTTCCGATTAACGAAAACAATTAAATTAAGGAAATGTGAAATGATTGAATTAAACAATTTATAAATAGTTATTTAGTTCATGATTAACAGATTATGCAAGACAAAACGTTTCAGTTTAGATATTTACAATAAATTATAAATATGGATTTATAAAGAAAGGTGCATCACTTCTGTCAGTTACCTTCTAGTAGGGCTTAAAAAAATGCTAAGTCACCCTCCGAATCGAACTTACCTACTTTGTCATACTCGGGCAAACCTTCTAATTCCAACTCCAAAAACTCATCCTCCTCACATAACTTATTCTCAACCTCTTCCTCAACCTCGATCATCGGCTCATTAAATTGTATTTGACTCATTAAGCCTAGCCGAAAATCCTCTACAATATTCGGAAGTGGTGCATTTTCATTACAACTATGGATGACATGCAAGAAATCACGTAATTTCTCTTCTGGATGTGGTATGTGATCCATCACTGCGCCAGATGAGTCTTTACGACCGAGAACATTCTCCATCTTATCAAACACCATGTAGAATCTAGACTCGTAGTAACAATCCATGACAATCACTGTAAAGATAAACTTAAAAAGAAAAGGATCGCGGGCACCAAATAGTAGTAATAACAATATAAAAAAAACTAAACTAATTTAAAGCAATAAAACTAAACTATATCAACCTAACTCCTACGAATCAAAACAGACTTGAAAAAGGAAAAAAAAAACAAAAAGAAAAATAAAAGAAAAACTACTTAGACTCCTACAAATCCAAAAAAAAATAGCACGATTGTAGCAAGTAAGTCCAATCAAAGCTAATAACGCAATCGCCAAGAGTCTTCGGAAACATCGCCAAAAATTTGATGTGCTAAATGTAGTCAAATAATTATTAACTAAATTACGCTAGACTAGACACTAAGTAATATACTAGACTCTTTAAAATTCGACTAAACTACTGACCGAAAAGTGAAAAGATCAACTCTAGAAAGCCAAGTAAGTCTGGATATCGAACCCACGAGACTCTTTAAATTACGTATATTAACTAATTAGACTCGACAAACTGACATGACTATTTATTTTATATTTATTAGGGGGGGTTGAATTACTAATATTAAACTAATAAATTAACTAATTTAGAAAAGACAAGTAACATAACACAAGACAATATAGTTTAAACTGACGCACATGAGGATGAAAAACCACCTAGGCTTGAATCCCCTAAGTTGTAGTTATCAATTAATTGGAAAATACTTGTTATAGAACTGGGATCATAAAATAGACACTTAAATGAAAACCCGAACAAGACCCATGGTCCTTCTCAAGAGGACACTTATGGGTTTCTAACAAGTTTAAGACACACAGTTTTATATATTAAACTCCCTTACGGTTATTTAAATAATTTTGAGAGAGTACTTTTATAATGAAATCCTACCTTACAGCGCGGAAATCAAAGATAATTTAGCAAACTCAATTGACTCGATCGACAATGGTAAACCAATCAAACCTAGACGGACCCCTTACGAAGAACTAAATTTGACAATCTTAATCAACAAAGATTTAACAAATAACCTATCACCTTACAACTTTTTAGGCTAGCAGCACACTTTTATTCCTATAATTTTATTCGAATTCAATCATAAAGTAGTAAAAAAACACATAGTAGATGATCTAACAAAATCCTATTATATGAAACTATCATCAAGGATAATGTGGAATAATATAATTAAATCAATCAAAACCAAGCACACATATGCATCAATTGAATAAACTAAACAATTTACTGATTCATAAACCACAGCGAATATGTATAATCCAAATAAAATCAAACATCAACGAAGGTTCATCAATAGCCTAGGTGGTTTATAATGTTTAGCCTAGCATCGGTTAATCAAGAAAAACACGAATAAAAGAAAAATAGGAATTCATGATGATTAATAAGAATAAAGAAATCTGGATGATAAAACCTGTGAATTCTTCAATCTCGCACTTGTAGCTCTTCAAACCATGATTCCTTGCCTCCAAAAGCTCCAAAACTTGCAATCCTGACTAGAATTTTCGACCCTAACAGCTTCTGGTTCATATTATATTATTGGGTTAAGTTTAATGATGTTTATATAGTAATTAAGCCTAAAAAACCTGTCCACACGTCAGAATCTTCTAGAAAAAGGGGATCGTCATGCTACGCGACCATGAGGCCTTTTAAGACCGCGTAGCGCGACCACACATATATTCATCGTCGCGTCACGTGACCATGAGGCTCTTTCTCGTCGCGTGACGTGACCAACTAAACCTTCTCCGGCTCTTAGCCAGTCCGACTGGTTCTTCTACTAATTCATTCCGGTTCAACCCTGATTTGCCACGATTCTTCGTATTAACTCGTTTAAGCTCCTTTTCGACTGTTTATCGCACCCGAGACCTACAAAACTTCATTAAGTTAGCGATATATCAATTCTAAGCGAAAATGAACCATAAATTATCAAATACGGTATAAAATTATCATGGGAATATATATATATATATATATATATATATATATAAACTGTATATTAGTCGAAAAAAACCAGAGAAACTAGCTTGGTTAAAGTGTCTGTCTTGTTATTCTAACTTCTTGGCACTTGCAGTATCTAGAATTCATTAAAATTTTCCAACAATGCTTCACTTGGTCTGTGTATCACTGAAAGTATGCTTCACGGACTTCGAATTCTCCTATGATTTGGTTGGCGACTAGTAATGAGTCTCCTTGGAAGGAAAGTTTTTTGCTTTCACTTTTATAGCCAGTCTTGAACCCGCTATCAAGGCTTCATACTAGGCCTTATTGTTGGTGGTTTAAAAATTTAACATAATGGTCGATGTAACCTCATAGCTTCTGGATTAATGTGGACAAGTCTAGTTCCCGAACCTTCCTTATTGCTTACTCCGTCTGTGAAAAAGTTCCAAGCGCTCGGGCATGTAACTCAGAGCAGCGTAGAGCCAAAAAAAATTCAGCTCATATATTGTGAAGGGATAAACTTAATTTCGTGTTCCCCTAACTCGGTTATCTAGTAGGCAAAGCATCCACATGTTTCCAGGTGGCCAAATGTTTCCTTCATAGGATGGTTTGTGAGAAGTGTTATTAGACGTGCTTGGAAGTATCTGTAGATCTTTCTAGCCATATGAACTAGTGTGAGCATGAGTTTTTTTATATTTAAGTATCTGGTTTCTGCATCATGTAAGGCTCGGCTTACATAGTAAATTGGAATTTTTTTGTCTTGAAGGTTCAGAAATAAGACAGAGTTGATGGCTTCTTCCCCTGCTGATCTTTCGGGATTGGATCCGTTATCGGTGCTAAGGATGCTATCACTTCCTTCAAATTAACGAGTGTAGATTATGTTTCATATGGCCGCAGAAATTTCATATTGTCGGTTGATGCTTTTAACACACTAAATAGAGGGAGTAATGCCGCTAGCATGCTATTGAGACATTGTAATTTAGTGTTGCCGGTGCTCGCATTTGTAAAACCACTTGCACTTTCTCTAGTTTTGACGATGCTTTGGTTCTCAAAAGCGTGCCCTAAGGATTTGAGAATTAGAAGTATTCACTTATTCGTAGACTTCTTGTTGCTAACTAATCACTTAACGAATATTTTGTCGTTAAGAGTGAGAAATATAACCCGGTATATCCAGATAGTAAAAAATCTGGTAGAAACTTTAGAGTATTTTTCTATTGAAAAGGTACATATGGAAGAAAATGTTGAAGTTGATGCATTAGCAAATCTTGGATCGGCCTTCAGGATCCCGATGAAAATCAAGATTTTGATCATAAACATCCTGAGCCCGGCCATAGATATGATATGACTGAATACAATGGAGACTAAATGTTACACACAAATGAAGATCAAGAAGGGATCAAGACCCTGAAAATATTAAGGAATACTAGATCATACCAATCAAAAACTTTTCACAACATAACGAGATCCCTAAAGATGAAAAGAATCCTAATGCTTACCGTATGAGGGTGTTTCGATTTGTTTACCGTGGGAAACCTTTGTGCATGTGTTTGGCTTGATACAGACCGTCTAACGATGAGACGGTCCGTCTCATTCGACTTTTTCCTAATTGCAGAATAGACCCTATACCTTAAATTTGAAAGAATGACCAAGTGGTCCCTTAACTTTGAAAGTTGGCAGAAATGGAATGGAAGTTTTCGGGATGTTACGGTATTGGTGAGTTGTGTAAACTGGGATTGTATTCTTCAATTATGCACCGTGTACGGGGTCATTCGTATGGGGTTGGGTCGATACTTCTTTCGTCTGCTCGGGACGAGGAACTAGAATATGAGGGCTTATCATGTCCCCGTTCATAGTGATACCGCTTGTAACCTTGGTTATCATACCGTTGTGCGCGGAAGCTACTTTGCTTATCAGCCTCTTCACCTCATAGGTATTCTTATGTTCTTTTGTACATTTCTTTTGTCATATGTGGAGCTCTCTTGCTGAGATCCTTGTAAAGTCCTTTTGTACATTCCATGAATGTATCCGAATATTCGCTGACGCTCATCAACACTTCCAATTCTTAGGGATTCATTTTTGTAATGTTCCATGAACTCTTGCCTTCCCACGTTATCCCTTTGTTTTTATGTTGTGTAGCTCTAATAGATCTTTGATACAATTATTTTGATGGCCGAAGTGTGAGAATAATTTATCTCTGAGATCAATAAAGTTGTGCACTCTTTCCTTTGGGAGATCATCTAACCATACCCCTGGCTGTTCTTGTTAAAGTTTGCTCAAATATCTGGCAACAAACGGGCATCAGCCAACTTTCAATGCTTGATGTGGCCACGAATTCATGCAGGTGGTCTTCCAGATCATACAATTCTTCATACAGGCGGAGATGGGGTAGCAGTTTCGTTTTGGTTAGGCAAGGGAAGTCGGAAATGACTTTTGAGAAAATGTTTGTTTCGTGAGGTTTATATTTACGTGCAAGATCGAGGTTCATGGTTCCAATTTCAGTCTGGGAATTTGGCTAACGCTTGGGTTTGTTGGGTTGATGTTGAGAATACAGTCTGACTCCGGGATCATAATGGCCTTGTTACATATTGTGGCCCTGTTAACATGGGAAACGTCTGAGAAGAGACGGTGGTATGGGAGAATAACTTATAAAAGAAAGTATCTTGACGGGTTCTCCGGAAGGTGGTGGAGCTCGGTTCGAATATTGGGCCAGGCAAGGGTTAGGTGGTGGTGTGCGAGGTGGCGTGAGCGACAGTGATACAACGACATCATCGTCGAAGGATAGTTAAGCTGGACGACATTAAGGCGCTCCCTCCTGATATGTTCATTTTCGGCCTGTCATATTTCAAGAAAGTTAGATTTGGCCCACTCTAGAAAAATGATGATGGGTCGGGATGTGTCAATCGAAGATGGGGTGACTGTTCCTATGACGGTCGGTGGCGGTGTGACGTTTGTGTCAGTGTTAGGGATGAGATCGGTATCGTATTGGTACTAAAAATCACAAATTCTTTTGTACCGGTATCGCTACCGAAATTTTCGGTTTCGGTACTGAAAACTAAAACGTGGTACCGATTCGAATTTGCTAACCCCTAGTCGGTGTTTCTGATGTGATTGGAACATGGTTCTTGGCCTTCCATGGTAGTAGGTGAAACAACTACACATGCACCACTGATGGCACCAATGTAGAACACCTAACCGAATAAAGAAACTAGACAACTAGACCTTCTATTTCATGGTCAGACTAACTATTTAATTGGTAACGAGTTTAAAGCCTATGGTCGATCATACCATAAAATAACCGAAAACACTAAGTAATCGATTTACACATAACCTAACCTAACATAAAATATCCTTGTCTAGATAGTTAAATAATTTAGCTACTTATAATAATAATAAATATTATAAACCAAACAAAAACGCAAACAAATTCACAATCAATCATAATTAATTAAATCAATAAGTTATTTGTCTACTTGCTTAAATTAATTGACGTACGTGCTTGTTTTTTTTTCTTTTGTCGACCTTGACTTTTTAGCAATGAGTTTGAAAGCTTCTCTCTGTTTCTCTTTTTCTTTTCAATTTATGTTTCGTTCAGTAGCTCGCCGTCAACTCCTCTATCTAATTTAATAAATATTCTTTTAATTCTTTTTCTTTTCCTCTAAGACCATCCGCAGTGGAGAGTAATGGGCGACTTTATGGCCCATAACTCTGGGAAACACCGCCCCCCCCCCCTCCAAGTTATGGGTTTTTTTTTTTGCAAGTTATAAACAAAACGTCCGATAATGGCACCAAATTCAAAAAGAGCCGTTACTTTTACCTTTAAGAATTAAAGAAAAAACAAATAAACAAAGTTATGGAGGCTTTATGACTACACTTGTTTTTTGTAAAAACCATAACTCTGACTAGGCATCACGTGGCGCATAACGCCCAGGGGTGAGGTTTTATGACTACTCATGGTCTAATTTAAAAAAAAAATCTTTTTCTTTTCCTGGAGCATCACATAGTAAAATCCAAACCCAAATAACTTGGGCCACACTTCATTTCCTTTTTGTCGCCCAGACGATGTAATTTTCTTAAACGGTCAATAAAGAGAATTATCTAGGTACTTCATATATTGGTGATTGAAAGGTAAAAGGTCTCAGCCAGCTGACCCAACCCACCTGTACAAAGCCTTTAAACGTCTCAAGTTATCCCCAGATTCGAGGAAAACCCACCCGTCTGAAGGACCACTTGTGGTAAAACCCAAACGCCCTCAGGATCGAACTAGAGATCACAAAGATCCCCGCCTTCCTTTATTGAGCCACTCATGCCACTCCTTCATTGAGATCACAAAGATCCCCGCCTTACTCATATAGAACGAACCAAAAAACCAACAAAAACTTATGCAATTCTAACGCCAAAATGGATGGCGCCAATGAAGAAACACGGATCCGATCCCCTATTCGGGTCCTGGATCCAGTGAGTCCACAGGGTAGGATACGATAACAACCAACACAATATGAGTATAAACTTCCTAAAGTCCAGTGACCGGAACCTGCAAAACAGACACCGTGAGTCTCGTTACGGGAAGGGCAGGTGGGGTGGTCTTCCCGTAACCACCCTCCGGCGTGAGAATCGGTACCATTCTTAAGAGAAAAAGTACTTAAGTAAACAGAGCAAGTACAGAGAGAGTATATGTAATTGAATGTGAATGAGTGAATGAATACCTCATGCAGTTTGACGAGGTATTTATAGCCGAAAGATATGGAAAGGTTATTGGGCCATCTATCCCTTTCTAGAAGATCTCAATAACAGTCTGGACGCGTGTCCCTTTGTGATAGGTTGAGCTATACGTCCCATGTGCATGGGTATAACAACCTGGAAACGTGTCACCCTATGATAGGACGGACAAAACCCTGGCCATGTGCACGGTTATAACAACCTGGCCAGATGTCCTTCATTCATTGGCTGAGGAGTCACGTATTGCCCAAGAAAGCATTTTGGAAACCTTCTGGAAAGTAGTTAGTTATTTACAGCTGTCCTGTTGGCATTGCCTTCCGGTTGTTTTGGCGGACAGATGTCCTATCCCGTGGATGACTACTGAGGGTGCCTAGATTCTTCCGCGAGTGGTGTGGGGATGTTTTTCCTCTACCCTGTTGTGCGGGTGATCCGTATGCTCCGCGGGTAGTATATGAGGAGTTCCTCTCCCACCCGCGGATGGTACTTAAGGGTATTTGGGTCTTTTTGGTACCCTACCTCAATAAGTCCTCCAGTCCAGTGTTTCTTCCGCGTGAAGTTTTTATGCAGGTGAAATTTTGGACTTAAGGTGGAATTGGGGGTTTTTGAATTTTGAAGTTTGGTAGAAAATATCTTCTGTTGGTGTGGATAATCATGAAAAAGACATGTTGACCACTCGCAGGCGCGTGAACAGATGCTGGGATGTTTATGACGGCTGTCACTGTACCCGACTGTGCCACTTTTTCTCTTTTTCGAATTTCTCGCGTGACGTGGCAGTTTTTAATTGGGCGAAGACTTTCTCTCTCCACTGTTCATATCCCATCGCATTAATTGTGATGGGTATAAATAATGGAAGTTATTTTCCATTCGAAGTTTTATCGCCTTTGATTTCTAAGTATCTTTCTTCTTTTCTCTCTTGAGATTTCCGATTAATCGCTAAATCTCCTTCAAGTTTCATTGTTGTTCTTTCTGTAATACAATGGCTGGTCAATCTGAGATTGACGAGATAAAGATTCAATGGGATCGGTCTGAATTTGATAAGCTAATCGAAACTTATGGTATTCCACCGGAGTGGGGATCGGAGTTTCCTTCTCCTTGTTCCATAGCCAGCCTGCCACCACCTGGAAAAATGGCTGTGCATTCTGACTTTTTTGTCTATGGGAATTTCTGGTTTCCCATGACTAAATTTTACATGAAGGTACTGAGTGCATATGGGATTCATTTATCCCAGTTGCATCCTCGTGCCGTCATGCGAATTCGTCATTACGAATTCGTGTGTACCGCACATGGAATGTTACCTCACCTTGACCGATTTCGCATCTTCTACCGATTCGCCAACCGTGGCGGTTGGTTTACGTGCCAAGGGTTTTCCGATAGGAGTATCGGTTACGAGGTCGAAAAAGGGTCAAAGGATTGGCGTAGCAAGTTCTTCTGGATATCTGAGGACGTGGTGCCTGTTGTTATGGTCCGCCGTCCTGTCAATGATGTACTCCCAGACGTTGTCGCGGCCGCCCACGAGGGTCGTGATTGGTTTTGTATCCTTATGTCGGAACCAACGCCGATGCTAGCGCTACCCGAGGAAGCCCTTGTATGGGCAGGCATGACCCGCCTATGGCCGTCTGAGTTTTTGGAACCCGTCTTTATCGGTCTAGACGAACGTAAGTTTCCCTCTTTGATTTTTCTCTTGCTTTGAAACTTTATGACTGATTTTTTTATGTTTTCCCTTTCAGGTCAAGGTCCTATGCTCAACGCTCTTTTCGAGGACATGGGTTGTACCCGTAAATGCATCCATGATGCGGGTGACAGACCTATTCTTGAAAAGACGAAGGACCGGTTTCTTTTCCCAACAAAGGTGCGAGCCGAACCCTTAGTTTCGGACGCAACCTTTGAATCAGGTGCGTATGTTTTAAACCCTCCTCCACTTAATGCTCTTACTTCTGATGGGGTGATCGCCATTCTATCCTCGAGTGACGATTCTGCATCCCAAGAAGAAGGGGGCTCTGATGACGATGCCTCTGAATTTTCCTCTGTCTCACACTTATTGGCAGAGTTGGATAAGAAGAGGGCTTTCTTGCTCTTTCAGGCGAGTGATGCAGTGTAACATCCTAAAATTTTAATGATGAATAAAGGAAGTTATGTTTAGTGATTTCGCGTAATTGATTAATGTCGGGGAAGGAGCGGGTCTTGGACTTGGATTAATTGAGATGGGTTAAATGAGAATGGGATTTCAGGGATATAAATACCCCCAAAATCCCAAAATATCTTCATTTTCCCCCACTCTCCTAAACACACACATACACACACACCAAGCACACCCAAAACCGCCGCCGGCCGGGCCGAGAAAGAAGGAAGGATCGAGCGAGGTCCGGGTAAGAGAGAAAGATTAGTGGTGATACCAAGATAAACGAGATCCAAACAAGCTCAAAAGGTATGATTCTTGATCTTGGAAGTTTAAAGATCCGAGCTTTTAGTGTATAAACGACCGAAAATGGTCGGGAAGTATAGTGGGTGGTATTGAACCTTAACAATGGTGTTAAAATCGCCCGAAATGTTGATCAGAAACCGAAACAGCGGACATCTGGGCAACTTCGCCTTCATCTGGGCAACTTCGCCTTCAAGCGATGAACTTCGCCTGCAAGCTAAGTTCGCCTGATGAACTTCGCCTGCAAGCTAAGTTCGCCTGATGATAAGTTCGCCTGAGGTTTAACTTCGCCTAAAGCTAAGTTCGCCTGAGGTTTAACTTAGCCTAAAGCCAAGTTCGCCTGAGGTTTAACTTCGCCTAAAGCCAAGTTCGCCTGAGGTTTAACTTCGCCTAAAGCCAAGTTCGCCTGAGGTTTAACTTCGCCTAAAGCCAAGTTCGCCTGAGGTTTAACTTCGCCTAAAGCTAAGTTCGCCTGAGGTTTAACTTCGCCTAAAGCCAAGTTCGATTAGAAAATAAATTAAAAACCTAATGAAAAATGTGTTAAGACAGTTAATGGAAATAAAATTTTTCCAAGCTGACCTGGCAGCTCGACCCCAGCCAGGGGCTCTGCCCCTTGGACCCTTCTAGGGGCTGCCGCCCCTAGACCCCGCTGCCAGGGGCGCTGCCCCCGGACCCCCGTTCGTTGTGGGTCATATAAAGATAGAAATACATTATGACCATACGCAGAGGAAGACCAGTGAAGAGATCAAAGAGATGAAGTGGGATGATCTGAAGGAGTTAGTGATGATGAAGTTCTGTGCTGACGCCGAGGTTGAAAGGGCGGAGATGAAATTCTTAAACTTGAAAGCTGGGACAATGACACATCGTGAGTACACCACCGAGTTCAATCGAATGTCTAGGTTGGTGCCCGATATGGTCAACACTGAGGCTAAAAGGATCAAGTGTTATGTGAGGGGATTACCACAGAGAGTTCGCATGTTAGTCAGAACAAGTAAACCTACTACTTTCGATTCTGCTGTCGAACTCGCAGAAATGGTTTATGCAGACTTGGTTGCGGATGATGTGGTGGTGGGAGATGAGAAGAAAGAGAAGAAATGGGTCGCTCCTGCTAAACGACCCGGTACCCAGATGTGGAACCCTAAGAACAAACAGCCGAGAGTTTGGGAGAACAGGTCGTGCAAGACTTGTGGCAAGGCGCACAGTGGTGAGTGTAGGTGGGGAAAGGGTTCGGATACATGTCACAAGTGTGGAAAGATACATGCCGGAGGATGTAGACTTGGGTCGAATGTTTGCTACAGGTGTGGGAAGGCAGGTCATTATGCTCATGAGTGTCGTTCTAAGCCTGCATGCTACAAGTGTGGTAAGATGGGTCATTTTGCTAGGGAGTGTACCGAGAGTGAAGCTGGAGGTAGTAGAAGGAAGGATGCCGATCAAGCTGGGCCAAGAACTAAAGCCTACATGCTGACCCAAGAGCAAGCCAAGCAGATTCCTGATGTTGTGACCGGTACGTTCCTAGTAAACGGCATTTCTGCTTTAGTATTATTTGATTCTGGTGCGAATAGAAGTTTTGTAGCTAAGACATTTAGTAAACTCGCTAAAATGAAAGGCTGCCGAGTGTCTGAAACTTTTGTAGTAGAAACCGCTAGTGACACTTCGGTTAAAATAGCAAAGATGGTTAAGAACTGTAAGATAGAATTGGAAGGACATGAGTTCCCGGTTACCTTGTACGTTATGACCTTGGGAGGGTTCGATGTGGTTTTGGGTATGGATTGGTTGTCTGAGTTTGAGGCTTAGATAGTGTGTAAGAGTAGGATGATAAGGTTAAAGTCATTGGATGGTAGTGCGGTAACAGTTTATGGTGATAAGGAAAGTTCTGGGCTTAATGTCATTTCGATGATGAAAGCCGAGGGTTTGCTGAGGGGAGGGTGTTGTGCCTACCTGGCGTATGTCGTCAACGCTACGGCCGAGATGAAAGAGATGAAAGATGTTCCTATTGTGCGCGACTACCCAGAAGTATTCCCTGAGGATCTTCCGGGGTTGCCACCGGAGCGAGAGATAGAATTTCAGATAGATTTAATACCAGGAGCCCAACCTGTCGCAAAAGCGCCTTACCGTCTAGCACCGTCCGAGATGAAGGAATTGATGTTCCAACTGCAAGAACTCCTCGACAAATGTTTCATAAGACCGAGTGTTTCCCCGTGGGGCGCACCGGTATTGTTCGTGAAAAAGAAGGATGGAAGTATGAGGATGTGCATAGACTATCGTGAGTTGAATAAGCTAACGGTAAAGAATAGATATCCGTTGCCAAGGATTGATGATCTGTTTGACCAACTGCAAGGTTCAAGTTGGTTCTCTCGAATAGACCTCAGATCAGGCTACCATCAGCTGAAGGTGAAGGAGGCAGGCATCCCTAAGACAGCGTTCTGAACGCGGTATGGACACTACGAGTTCCTCGTAATGTCATTCGGTCTAACCAATGCTCCTGCAGCATTTATGGACATGATGAATAGGGTGTGTCGACCGATGTTGGATAAGTCGGTTATCGTCTTCATCGATGATATATTGATTTAATCAAAGAGTGAGTCTGACCATGCCAAGCATCTGAGAGAGGTATTGGAAGTTCTGAAGAAAGAGAAGTTGTACGCCAAGTTTTCGAAGTGCGCGTTCTGGTTAAGAGAAGTGCAATTTTTAGGTCACGTGATTAATCCGGAAGGAATTACCGTGGACCCAGCTAAGATTGAAGCGATAACGAATTGGAAGACTCCGCAGAATCCGACTGATATACGAAGCTTCCTAGGGTTAGCTGGCTACTATAGAAGATTCATCGAAGGTTTCTCCAAGATAGCCGCACCGCTGACCGGTATGACCCGAAAGTCGATAGTATTCAGTTGGGGAAAGTTTCAGGAAGAAGCCTTTGAAGAATTGAAGAAGAGACTCACGCAAGCTCCAATCCTTACTCTACCCGATGGTGACGAGGATTTCGTTGTTTGTGCTGATGCTTCGCATCAAGGATTAGGTTGCGTGTTGATGCAACGAGGGAAGGTGATAGCTTACGCGTCTAGACAGTTGAAGGTCCATGAAAGTACTTATCCGACGCACGATTTGGAGTTAGCAGCTGTAGTGCATGCTCTTAAGATATGGAGGCATTATCTGTACGGTACTAAGTGCACTATCTATACAGATCATAAGAGTTTAAAGTACTTCTTCGAGCAGAAAGAATTGAACATGAGGCAGAGAAGATGGTTAGAATTGATAAAGGATTACGACTGTGAGATTAAGTATTACCCCGGTAAAGCTAACGTGGTCGCTGATGCGCTAAGTCGTAAGAATGAGGAAGTCCTTGCAACAGTGAAGTCATACAAGTTGATCAAGAACTCAAGTCTTTTTGAAGAAATCATCAAAGTGCAGTCAGAAGTGTTAGTAGACGAAGGGTTAGTAAAGAAAGAAAGGATTTATGGTCAGCAAGATGAGTTGATGGAAAACACTCATGGAGTTAAGACTAGGTTCGACCGTATGTGGATCCCACGCCATGGTGATCTTAGAAGTCGAATCTTAGATGAAGCTCATAAGTCAAGGTACTCAATCCATCCAGGAGCTACAAAGATGTACCAAGACTTGAAAAGAGATTACTGGTGGCCAGGAATGAAGAAAGATGTAGTGGATTATGTTGGTAAGTGCTTAACTTGCTTACAAGTCAAAGCCGAACACCAAAAGCCTTATGGGAAGATGCAACCGCTAGAGATACCTGAGTGGAAATGGGAACACATCACCATGGATTTCATAACTAAGCTACCTCGTACAGCTAAGCAACATGATACCATCTGGGTGATTGTGGACCGTTTGACCAAGAGTGCTCACTTTCTGCCCATACGAGAGGCCATCTCGTCAGAAACGTTAGCAAGCTTGTTCATCAAGGAAGTTGTAACCAAGCATGGAGTATCGTTATCGATCGTGTCCGATAGAGATACACGGTTTACTTCGAGGTTTTGGAAGAAATTCCATGAAGCTATGGGGACGAGGTTGAACATCGGTACGGCGTATCATCCTCAAACTGATGGACAGACTGAAAGGACGATCCAAACCCTTGAGGATATGCTACGTGCTTGTGTTTTAGATTTTGGTGGAAGTTGGGATGATCATCTGCACCTGGCAGAGTTCTCCTATAACAACAGTTACCATTCAAGTATTGGTATGCCACCGTTTGAGATGCTTTATGGTAGACGATGTAGAACCCCGGTGTGTTGGGGTGAGATTGGTCAGAAAGAAATGGGAAGCCTAGAAGTGGTTCAAGAAACGTCTTCA
Organism: Bidens hawaiensis; assembly: GCF_021521415.1. Taxonomy (NCBI): domain Eukaryota; kingdom Viridiplantae; phylum Streptophyta; class Magnoliopsida; order Asterales; family Asteraceae; genus Bidens; species Bidens hawaiensis. The sequence goes on from NW_027502278.1 coordinate 20,672, forward strand.
AAGTTCGATCAGACCAAAGCAAAAATGAAAGCCGCTCAAGACAGACAAAAGTCTTATGCAGATAAGCGGCGACGACCAATTGAGTTTAACGTTGGTGACAATGTGATGCTTAAGGTCTCGCCTTGGAAGGGGATTATCCGTTTTAGGAAAAGAGGAAAGTTGAGTCCGAGGTTTATTGGACCGTTCAAGATTGTAGGTCGTGTGGGTGAAGTAGCTTACAAACTGGATTTACCCGATGAGTTAGAAGGAATTCATTCAACCTTCCATGTTTCTCATCTGAGGAAGTGTCTAGCTGATGACACGTCTCACGTGCCATTAATGGACATTGAGGTTGATGAACAATTGAACTACATCGAGCAACCGATAGAGATCGTTGATCGCAAGGAGAAGCAGCTTCGTCACAAGATTATACCCTTGGTAAAAGTGATATGGAAACACCGCAAGGGATCAGATGCTACTTGAGAAGCCGAGGATGAGATGCGCAAGTTTTACCCTAGTTTGTTTATGTAATAGTTAGGTTTCGGGGACGAAACCTCTTTAAGGGGGGAAGACTTGTAACATCCTAAAATTTTAATGATGAATAAAGGAAGTTATGTTTAGTGATTTCGTGTAATTGATTAATGTCGGGGAAGGAGCGGGTCTTGGACTTGGATTAATTGAGATGGGTTAAATGAGAATGGGATTTCAGGGATATAAATACCCCCAAAATACCAAAATATCTTCATTTTCCCCCACTCTCCTAAACACACACATACACACACACCAAGCACACCCAAAACCGCCGCCGGTCGGGCCGAGAAAGAAGGAAGGATCGAGCGAGGTCCGGGTAAGAGAGAAAGATTAGTGGTGATACCAAGATAAACGAGATCCAAACAAGCTCAAAAGGTATGATTCTTGATCTTGGAAGTTTAAAGATCCGAGCTTTTAGTGTATAAACGACCGAAAATGGTCGGGAAGTATAGTGGGTGGTATTGAACCTTAACAAGGGTGTTAAAATCGCCCGAAATGTTGATCAGAAACCGAAACAGCGGACATCTGGGCAACTTCGCCTTCATCTGGGCAACTTCGCCTTCAAGCGATGAACTTCGCCTGCAAGCTAAGTTCGCCTGATGAACTTCGCCTGCAAGCTAAGTTCGCCTGATGATAAGTTCGCCTGAGGTTTAACTTCGCCTAAAGCTAAGTTCGCCTGAGGTTTAACTTCGCCTAAAGCCAAGTTCGCCTGAGGTTTAACTTCGCCTAAAGCCAAGTTCGCCTGAGGTTTAACTTCGCCTAAAGCCAAGTTTGCCTGAGGTTTAACTTCGCCTAAAGCTAAGTTCGCCTGAGGTTTAACTTCGCCTAAAGCCAAGTTCGATTAGAAAATAAATTAAAAACCTAATGAAAAATGTGTTAAGACAGTTAATGGAAATAAAATTTTTCCAAGCTGACCTGGCAGCTCGACCCCAGCCAGGGGCTCTGCCCCTTGGACCCTTCTAGGGGCTGCCGCCCCTAGACCCCGCTGCCAGGGGCGCTGCCCCCGGACCCCCGTTCGTTGTGGGTCATATAAAGATAGAAATACATTATGAGAAGTGATAGTTAATTGATACGTATACTTGTTATACAGTCAGCCGTGCACAACTGAAGAAAGGGATTACGATTAACGGTGAACGTAACCGTGTTCAGGTGAGTTTCTAGCCCCATTTATGTGTTATGTTTTGGGGCTGTGTGCATACTCAATATGTTTGTTAATACGCTTATCCTAAGAGATAAGTGTATGCTTATGTGGATAATGTGAAATGTATGAATGATTGCTTGATGATACGTGAACGATCTTCGGATATTGCACGTACTGTCAGGTTGTAACGTTATGTATAAGGTAAGTATGTTATGTATGTTTATGTGTATAAACGTGATGAAGATAAGAAAAGAAAGAAATGATAATGTATGGTTGTATGGTTACGGAAAGGGTACCGAGCCCTAATAATACTCGAGGTATGAGGTATGGTTGTATGGTAACGAAGAGGGAATCGAACCCTACTAATATTCGAGAACTAGGGAACCGAACCCTACTAATATTCGAGGAAAGAGGGTACCGAGCCCTAATAATACTCGAGGAAGAAGGGTACCGAGCCCTAATAATACTCGAGGAAAGAGGGTACCGAGCCCTAATAATACTCGAGGAAAGAGGGTACCGAGCCCTAATAATACTCGAGGAAAGAGGGTACCGAGCCCTAATAATACTCGAGGAATGTAGGGCGTAATGCTCTTTATAACGTAAGATATGAAGGTAAGTTAATACAAAAGAAAGTAAAAAAGTATGAAAGTAAGAAAGTAAGAAAGTATTAAAAGTATGAAAGTATGAATGAAAGAATATAATGTTATGTGAAAGGTATGATTATGTGATTATCTAGAACTCACTCAGCGTAGCTGACTTTTAGTATGCACGCAGGTGAGTAGGATGAGGCAGCTCGCTTGAGGAGACACATGGCACTGAACAAGAGTCTGGCATCTGAAGACTTATGATGTTTTAATTTTAATGTTTAAATGTGAAAGACAAAGGATGTTTTGAGACAAGTTATGAAATATTGTAATGTTTTATGAAAGTTTTATATTCCGCGTAAATGTTTTAAGTAACTCTGATATTTAGAACTGTGTTTATGAGTAAATCCAACACGAAAATAGGGTTACCGGTAACGGGGCCTTACAAGTTGGTATCAGAGCAAAGTTCGAGAGATTTAAGCATCCTACATGCTTAGACTCGAACAGAGTATGGGATATAAGTAAGAAATGAAAGAAGATGCTAGTTCAAGAATGCCATGTGTTGCTCAAGCAAGATCAGTAAGGGTAAGGTGTATGATTAAATGATATATGTTAATGAGAAAGGAAAGATATGTGAGCGGCAGCGATAGGAATAATTGATTGTTTAATTTGACAAACTGCTTAAGTAGAACCAGCACAAATAGACTCATAAAGGGAAGTGTATAGGACACGGGAAGTAACGTGATCAGCTAATCACAACTGGCCACTGTTATTACCTGTTAGCCTTACTATCCTTGTACTAAATAGTTCCTTGAGTGATGATGTTTGTGTTTTCCCCTTTAGAATACTGATGGCTGGAGCTGGAGAATTTGTTGAAACTGGGGGTCGCACTGGACGTCGTGGCAGGCCTCGTCTTGTCCGGCAACCTTCGGTAGAAGAAGCTTCCCACACCGAAGTTGAAGGAAGCGCAGCTGGAGGAGACCAGAACAACAACGAAGAAGTTCAACTTAGCCCCGCAGTTCAAGCAGCCATCGTTCAGGCTGTAGTTGCTGCTGTGAAGAACCTGAATCCCGAAGGATCTGCTGGAAGCCGTGAGCGAACTGCTGAAGGGGCGGGTGGTGATGGTAGAAAGGATGGGGAAGGTGAAAGAGAGGCCTCGAGTGGGGATAGGTCTGTGAAAGATGATGATAGGAAGAGGGGCCGAGGCGGTTGCAACTATAAGTCCTTCAAAGGTTGTGACCCGCCAAAGCTGACCGGGTTGGGAGACGCAATCGCTACTCTCCAATGGATAACCGCTATGGACAAGGTTATCCGCATTAGCGAATGCCGTCCCGACCAAGCTGTGGGTTATGCTACTCAGTCATTTGTAGATGAGGCTATGTATTGGTGGGAGAGTGTGGAGCAGAGGAAGACCAGTGAAGAGATCAAAGAGATGAAGTGGGATGATCTGAAGGAGTTAGTGATGATGAAGTTCTGTGCTGATGCCGAGGTTGAAAGGGCGGAGATGAAATTCTTAAACTTGAAAGCTGGGACAATGACACATCGTGAGTACACCACCGAGTTCAATCGAATGTCTAGGTTGGTGCCCGATATGGTCAACACTGAGGCTAAAAGGATCAAGTGTTATGTGAGGGGATTACCACAGAGAGTTCGCATGTTAGTCAGAACAAGTAAACCTACTTCTTTCGATTCTGCTGTCGAACTCGCAGAAATGGTTTATGCAGACTTGGTTGCGGATGATGTGGTGGTGGGAGATGAGAAGAAAGAGAAGAAATGGGTCGCTCCTGCTAAACGACCCGGTACCCAGATGTGGAACCCTAAGAACAAACAGCCGAGAGTTTGGGAGAACAGGTCGTGCAAGACTTGTGGCAAGGCGCACAGTGGTGAGTGTAGGTGGGGAAAGGGTTCGGATACATGTCACAAGTGTGGAAAGATACATGCCGGAGGATGTAGACTTGGGTCGAATGTTTGCTACAGGTGTGGGAAGGCAGGTCATTATGCTCATGAGTGTCGTTCTAAGCCTGCATGCTACAAGTGTGGTAAGATGGGTCATTTTGCTAGGGAGTGTACCGAGAGTGAAGCTGGAGGTAGTAGAAGGAAGGATGCCGATCAAGCTGGGCCAAGAACTAAAGCCTACATGCTGACCCAAGAGCAAGCCAAGCAGATTCCTGATGTTGTGACCGGTACGTTCCTAGTAAACGGCATTTCTGCTTTAGTATTATTTGATTCTGGTGCGAATAGAAGTTTTGTAGCTAAGACATTTAGTAAACTCGCTAAAATGAAAGGCTGCCGAGTGTCTGAAACTTTTGTAGTAGAAACCGCTAGTGACACTTCGGTTAAAATAACAAAGATGGTTAAGAACTGTAAGATAGAATTGGAAGGACATGAGTTCCCGGTTACCTTGTACGTTATGACCTTGGGAGGGTTCGATGTGGTTTTGGGTATGGATTGGTTGTCTGAGTTTGAGGCTCAGATAGTGTGTAAGAGTAGGATGATAAGGTTAAAGTCATTGGATGGTAGTGCGGTAACAGTTTATGGTGATAAGGAAAGTTCTGGGCTTAATGTCATTTCGATGATGAAAGCCGAGGGTTTGCTGAGGCGAGGGTGTTGTGCCTACCTGGCGTATGTCGTCAACGCTACGGCCGAGATGAAAGAGATGAAAGATGTTCCTATTGTGCGCGACTACCCAGAAGTATTCCCTGAGGATCTTCCGGGGTTGCCACCGGAGCGAGAGATAGAATTTCAGATAGATTTAATACCAGGAGCCCAACCTGTAGCAAAAGCGCCTTACCGTCTAGCACCGTCCGAGATGAAGGAATTGATGTTCCAACTGCAAGAACTCCTCGACAAATGTTTCATAAGACCGAGTGTTTCCCCGTGGGGCGCACCGGTATTGTTCGTGAAAAAAAAGGATGGAAGTATGAGGATGTGCATAGACTATCGTGAGTTGAATAAGCTAACGGTAAAGAATAGATATCCGTTGCCAAGGATTGATGATCTGTTTGACCAACTGCAAGGTTCAAGTTGGTTCTCTCGAATAGACCTCAGATCAGGCTACCATCAGCTAAAGGTGAAGGAGGCAGACATCCCTAAGACAGCGTTCTGAACGCGGTATGGACACTACGAGTTCTTCGTAATGTCATTCGGTCTAACCAATGCTCCTGCAGCATTTATGGACATAATGAATAGGGTGTGTCGACCGATGTTGGATAAGTCGGTTATCGTCTTCATCGATGATATATTGATTTAATCAAAGAGTGAGTCTGACCATGCCAAGCATCTGAGAGAGGTATTGGAAGTTCTGAAGAAAGAGAAGTTGTACGCCAAGTTTTCGAAGTGCGCGTTCTGGTTAAGAGAAGTGCAATTTTTAGGTCACGTGATTAATCCGGAAGGAATTACCGTGGACCCAGCTAAGATTGAAGCGATAACGAATTGGAAGACTCCGCAGAATCCGACTGATATACGAAGCTTCCTAGGGTTAGCTGGCTACTATAGAAGATTCATCGAAGGTTTCTCCAAGATAGCCGCACCGCTGACCGGTATGACCCGAAAGTCGATAGTATTCAGTTGGGGAAAGTTTCAGGAAGAAGCCTTTGAAGAATTGAAGAAGAGACTCACGCAAGCTCCAATCCTTACTCTACCCGATGGTGACGAGGATTTCGTTGTTTGTGCTGATGCTTCGCATCAAGGATTAGGTTGCGTGTTGATGCAACGAGGGAAGGTGATAGCTTACGCGTCTAGACAGTTGAAGGTCCATGAAAGTACTTATCCGACGCACGATTTGGAGTTAGCAGCTGTAGTGCATGCTCTTAAGATATGGAGGCATTATCTGTACGGTACTAAGTGCACTATCTATACAGATCATAAGAGTTTAAAGTACTTCTTCGAGCAGAAAGAATTGAACATGAGGCAGAGAAGATGGTTAGAATTGATAAAGGATTACGACTGTGAGATTAAGTATTACCCCGGTAAAGCTAACGTGGTCGCTGATGCGCTAAGTCGTAAGAATGAGGAAGTCCTTGCAACATCGGAATGCTTTTCTCTACTTCCTCACCCTTAATTACGGGTGAAGGTGGAAGTTTTCAATTTAGACCATCTGTCCATATGCTTGGAGGAGATTCGACACAAAGTGCCCCTCAACAATCTTCCTCGATTCATGTTCGCCTTGAAACTTCAAGTTCACATTATTACGGGGAGGCGAATCTAGGGGATGATTTTGATCTGTCCGTCCCGCCTTGGGACATTGTCAATGGGTCCCGGTTTTCCAACCCCGGGACTTGCATTAGTTTTGTTAAACACTGCGTGCCTCCTGCAGAGATGGCATACCAGCGTGACCGTTCCCGCCATGATCTTCACACCGACTTATCCTTTTCCTTGGCTAACGTTTGGCCTGTAGTCAGGAAATCTTACGCGAATGGCGTACAATGAGCGGGAACTGGGTGAGGCTTCTCGAGCTATCGAGACTGCCAAGAAAGAGGCTGAAGAGCATCGCTTAGCAGTTAGTACAGCCAGGTGGAAACAAACGGATGCAGAAATCGCCCATTGGGGTGAACAAGATCGGAATGATGCTGTTGCCCGTCAATGGAAGGAGGCCTGTGAGAGGCAAAATGCCACTCTTGAAGCTGCCCGGGCTGAAACTCAAAAGAAAAAAAGATGACTTGGTGCGGGCCCAAGAAGCAAACTCGGCCCTAGAAAGTCAAGTAACCTTTCAAGACAACCGGATGCAAGAGCTTGAGGCGGAACTAAAGTTGCAGAGGGAGCAGTCTGAACTTAAAGATAAAAATGCTGCTGAGATGCAGTCTGCTTATGACTCCCTTTTGCAAGCTCACGAAGAGGCGGAAGCCCATGCCACTGCAGCCTTGAGCGGAAAGCAACAAATGGCCGAGGAGTCCGAAGGACTTCGAGAGAGGGCTGAGCGTGCGGAGCAAGACCGCCAATGGTTCCTCACTCGAGGGCTTGATTATGTGAGTTTTTTTCACTTGTTGTTCAATATATATCTCATGCCTTGGTACAAAATAAAAACTTTTTTTTCTTTTTTTTATTTTGTCAGGTCATCCGCCATATCAAGGGGAGTGCAGAGCTAACTGATAGCTTTGCTAACTTGATGACCACCTCATCCCAGCTTGGTCGCGTGAGAGGCTTCAATGAAGGGATGACCTATGCTCAAAGTGGTCGTTCTTTTAGAGATCATCCGCTTCATGGACTTGATGTAAAGCAGGAACGAGATATGTGGATTAAGAAACATGATGGCTTGGTGTTTCCTTTACAAAATATGCTCCCGGAATTTGCCTCAGCCAATGATGGCATGCAGCAACTGAAGAGTTATCTTGACGATGAATCTGAGGAGCCTCATCTGAGGACACTCCACCAACTCCTCCGGAAGATATTGTAGCTCCTAATCCATAGAATAGGATAGGCTTGATTTTTTAGACTTTGTAATTACTCCTCCATATTTTTTGTAACCGTCTTTTGAGTATTTAATGGAAAGAAACTTTTTATCTTCTGAATATTATATTGTTTGTGCGATAATATCGTTGCAAGATATTTTTGAAATTTGAATTTTTCAAGTTGGATACATTTGATGACGTAACGGATAGAGGAACTTTTAGGGACAACTGACAATACGTTTATGACGCATTTTGACAGCCTATTCGCACTTTCTTGAATTTCCCGCCTAACGTGTCAACCATCTGACGGTCCGCGTTTTCTCTCTCTTCTGTCAGTCAGTCCGTCGCATTAATTGCGATGAGTATAAATAAGTCACTCGTGGTTTCCAATTTACTCCTATCACTTTCAAATTCTTCAAACATCCAGATCTTAAACCCTCTGAAAATTTATTTCTTTCAAACCTTTGGTCGAACATAATTGCTTAATGGCTGGTTATAAGAAGAACACTCCGGCTATTCATGAAATCGTTGTGAATTTAAAACAGAAAGACTATGATGATGTTGTCAACGTATACGGTCTTGCACCGAAGTGGGGACCGGAACGTCCGGCCAACGGTTCAATCGCTACTAGTCCTCCGCCGAGAAAGATGGCCGTATATGTTGATTTCTTTACGACGGGGAACTTCCAGTTATTCGTAACGAAATTTATGAAGGCCATTTTGACGTCTTATGGTCTTCATTTGTCCCAGATTCATCCCGTCGGGATGTTGCGGGTTCGTCACTTCGAATTCTGATGTCAGGCAAACGTTATTGAGCCTAAAGTTGCCCGGTTTGCCTTTTTTACAAATTGACAAACCGCGATGGATGGTACGGTTAGGCTTCTACCAAGAAGGGTCCTATTGGTACCGAGTGGTACAGGAGCCTGTACGAGTGGAAACCCAATTTTTTCTGGATTCGAGAAGATGCAATTCCGTTTGCAATGAATCATCGCAAAGCGGACGATGCTTCTCCATCCGTCACTGCGACTACTAAAATCAATCTTCCCTGGTATTCCACTCTGATCAAGACACCCACGCCACTATGGGCAATTCATGAGGGGGCGTTGGTGCACGCGAAGAAGAGCCGTTTATGGCCATTCCCCAACTTGGAACCGTACTTCGAAAATTCTGACAGAAGTGAGTCTTTATTTTATTTTTCAGGATTTCGTTTCATAATCTTGACACTTTTCAGTTATAGGTGAAGGCTCTGTTCTTTCCTCCCTTTTAGATAAGGTGGAAGGTCTGATGGTGCGCCGGCCCATTCATCCTAATGGATTGCCGTTCCTCGAACGTTCCAATAGCAATTTTTTGTTCTCCACTGTTCACGCGGAACCCGTGGTGTCCGAGGCCATGTATGCGAAAGGTGAGAAGATCATCGCTGAAGGTGAGGGCATTCTAAAACCTCGACCTCTTACTGCTATGACTCCTAGCGGGGTGATGGTGCTTCTGTCCTCTAGTGAAGAGTCACTACCCCGTGATGGAGGAGATCTTATTGATGCTACTGATTCTACAAACGTCTTGCATTCATCTATAGGTTTGACCCGGAAACTTGGTAAAAATCCCGCCACTAGCTCTGTTGCGGGTGATGATGATGCTGACGTCACTGCTGAGGGTGATCATCCGCCAGTTGATGACGTCACCCCTGAAAGTGAGCATCATACTGTTGATGTGGGCGTTTCCAAAGCGGCTGGTAAACGCAAGGTTCAACCTGCCAAGGTTGTTCCATCAAAGATGCCAAAAAGGCAAGAGCCTACTGATTAGGAAACGCGCCTACACCAACTTGACTCAGATGACATCTCCTTGGGTAAATTTAGTACTTCTCAAATTCGTTGATTGTTATGAATCAATTGTATGTATTTGATCTATTATTAACGTTTTATAGTGGCCCTGAATGATTTCTCTGAAGATGTTTCAGGTCTAAAGAGCTTAACTCCTCCTCCATCTCCACCGCCTAGCACTGCCAACGATCCAATTGTTGTGACGGATACCTCTCCTCTTAAAGAGAAGGAGGTTGGTAATTTTGAGGATCTCGTTATGTCACCCTCCTACAATGTTCACCGTTTTAAGGATCAAGGAAGAGTTAGTGCTTTTTCTTATGGGCGTCAGAATTCTCCGCCTCCTCAAGAGGAAGAGTCTACAGTGCACCGTCCGCGATGGACTCTATGCCAGAATACTACTTTTAGTGATTTGGACGTGTGCTTTGAATATTTGCAGGAAAGCCTTCCTCCTGCGGAGCGGGAGCGTTAACGCATCCGCATTAGCCAAGAATTGCTGAATACTCATTCTTATTGCATGGCGAATGCGGTTTCCACTAGTCAGGAGATATGCCGCGACTGGTTGGTGATGAGTGACGCATGGGAGGAGATTCAAGCTAAGGTGGTGGAGGCCAAGAAGGAGACCCTTGAAACCAAAGATGAGGCCAAGGAGAACCATCAAGCTTTAGAAGATGAAAAGGCCAATTGTCTTGCTGCTGAGGAAACCAAGAACGTCCTCCAGAAGCAGTTGGACGAACAAGCGGAGTTAATAAAAATTCTTCAAGCTGAATCAGCAGCGAAGGACAAGCGTTTGACTGACCTTGCCACCAAAAGCCGAGATCAGGCCTTGGAGTGTGCTGGTCATAAAATGGAGCTTGTACGAGCTAAGGCGGACAAAAAGTGGTTATTGGCGGAAGGAATCCCCGAGGTAATTGTGCTTTTATATTCTCATGATTACTCTTGAAACTCTTGCTTATAATTTGTTTGCCAGGTTATCACCCAAGTCCGGGCGAGTGATGAACTCGGGGATTGTGTCGTCGTTCTTCTTAATGCGTCCAAGCAAGCTGGTCGAAAAATGGGCTTCCAGGAAGGCTAGAATCTAAGCTTCTGGAAGAACACATTTTATATGGAAAGGATACTGCTGCCGTACTTATACAGAAAACAAAAATCTTTGATAATTTGAAGTTTTCTCTTGCGGAGCAGGTATCTGAGCTTGCCGACCAGGAGGATAGTATAGACCAATTAAAAGATCTCCTTGGGCTTGCTGAAGAAGATGAGAATGATGCGGAAGGTGAAGACGCGGGACACGGGAGCGCGGCACCGTAGGCATAGCTTCCTCTGTATATGTATTTTGCCCTTTTGTAATATGTCGTTTTGTTGTAATCCCATTTGTGCATATAAAGAAGTCTTGTTTCATCGGGTACACTTTTTCTTATTCTTTATAATATAAGTGTTTGTAGGATCTTCATGTTTGTCAATAAAGGATTACATAACAATACACATTATATGCGGCTGAAATAAAATTTCCATTGATCAGGCATAAGCCGAATTACAAAAGATGAAAATACATTTTTCTGCTAATCTATTTGGGCGCGCATGCCAAAAAGGAAAAAATGTACTACATGTAACACTTCTTCAACTGGGCCCCGTTCCAATTTCTAGGGATCTCAGTACCGTCCAACTTTTCTAACTCGTAAGCACCTTTAGATAATACTTGTTTAATTCTATAAGGTCCTTCCCAAGTCAGGGTCAACTTACCCGGGGGCTCTTGCCCCGAGGCCTCATTGTTGCGGAAGACAAAGTCTCCCGCATCAAACTCGCATGTTTGGACCCGCAAGTTATAATATTTTTGCAATTGGCGTTTATAATTGTGCTCGCGGATCGATGCGAGTTCTCTCCTCTCTTCGAGGAGGTCAAGATTCATCCGAAGTTCATAATCATTGTCATCGATCAATAAAACTCTCGCGGATGGAATCCCAATCTCGGCTGGAATCATGGCTTCTGTGCCGTAGGTTAAACTAAAGGGGGTCTCTGAATTACTAGAATTCTTTTGGGTGCGAAAGGCCCAAAGTACATGAGGCAACTCGTCAACCCAACCAGTCGGTTTAGTTCCCAATCGTGCTTTGATTACTTCCTTGATTCTCCGTTTGGTTCTCTCAACCTGACCGTTCGCTTGCGGGTGGGCTACCGATGTGAAAATTTGAGAGATCTGTAGTTCCTTCAACTATTCTTGTAGCCCACTATCCGCGAATTGGGTACCGTTGTCACTAACTTGCTCCAGCGGAAGACCAAATCGGAAAATTATGAATTCCCACAGGAATTTCTTAACGCTTGCCGCTGTTATGGATGCCACTGGTTTGGCTTCCACCCACTTCGTGAAGAAGTTGATGGCTACTATTAAAAATTTGACGCGTCCCGGGTCTTCAGGGAAAGGTCCCATTATATCGATAGCCCATTTCTAGAACGGCCATGCTGAAGTGACTGGAACGAGTTCATTCTTTGGTCGTAGCGTGTTGGGGGCATGACGTTGGCATGAACCACACTTCCTGATTTCATGCACAGCGTCCAAATGCATTCCCGGCCAGTAATTCCCGGCATTCATCAGTTTCGCTACGACCAGACATGAGCCTGCGTGAAGACCTCAGATGCCTTCATGAACTTCTCTGATTAAATAGTTCACGTCCTCGGCATCCACACATCAAAGTAATGGACCAAGGAAGGAACGTCGATATAGAACACTGTGGTGCATCTGATAGTTCAAGGCTTTGTGTTTTATCTTCCGGGCCGCGGTTTTTCCTTTCGGGAGGGCTCCTGATGACAAGAATGTTATGATGGGTGTCATCCAAGATTCCACTCCGGTTTGAATTACCAAAACTTGATGTTGCGGGATAGATGGGGGATCTAGTATTTCAATGCGGATGTCCTTAGCGAAATGTTCTAAGTTTGTTGAAGCTAGCTTGCTAAGGGCATCTGCTGACTTGTTCTCGCTTCGTTTTATGTGAATTACTTTGCATGAAGAAAACTGAAGCATCAAATCTTTTGCCTGTGACACATATGAAGCCATTACGTCATTCTTTGCTTCGTAAGTGCCATTGATCTGTCCCGCAATTAACATGGAATCCACGCAGGCTTCCAAGTGTCTCACCCCAAGCTTTTTAGCTATCCATAAGCCCGCCAAGAAAGCTTCATACTCTTCCTTGTTTTTAGTACTCTTAAAGTCTAACTTTATGGCGTATGTAAATTCGTGGCCATCAGGATTGACTAGCCTTAGGCCTGCGCCAGATCCCTCACTGCCTGAAGCCCCGTCCTTGACCAATGACCAAATCTGTCCTTGCTCGGGAGGTGCTTGGGGTTGCTGCTTAATCAAACATTCTTTCTCTTTGTGTTGAAGAACTTCAGTGACGAAGTCCGCCAACACCTGCCCCTTAATTGCTGGCCTAGGTTTATATTCTATCGCATTTTCACCTAGCTCGATGGCCCACTTCGCCAATCGCCCAGACAATTCTGGCTTACATAGAACGTTCTTGAGTTTGTATCCAATTAACACGTTGATAGGATGCCCTTGCTGCGGAGGCGTCGAGCAGCGTAGACCAGTGCTAAAACGAGTTTTTCCAGCATTGAATATCTGGTCTCCGGGTCTGACAATGTTCTACTGACGTAGTATATCGATGTGTGGACGTTCTTTCTATCCGTCAGGAGGTTAGCCCCGATAGCAATTTCTGATGCCGACAAGTATAACGTCAAAGTTTCCCTCGCGGCGGGTGCTGTCAATGTGAGCAATTCCATCAAACATTTTTTGACCTCCAAGAAAGCTTGTTCCGCTTCCGCGGTCCATTTAAATTGTGCTTTCTTGAGGCAGGTTCTCAATGTTGAGATGAACGGATAAGATTTGGCTGCATGATTTGCCAGGAAACGATTTAAGGCAACCAATCGACCATTAAGTGTCTGAACCACTTTGAGGGAGGAAGGAGAAGGCATGCGGGCTACAGCTTGGACTTTATCCGGATTAGCTTTGAAGCCCGCACTAGTAACAATTACTCCAAGAAATTTCCCTTCTTCCATTCCGAACGAACATTTGGCTGGATTCAGCTTCATGTTGACACTCCTCAAAGTTTCGAATGTCTCTTCGATGTCTCTCAGCATTTGATCTTCTTCAATGCTTTTGATTACAAGGTCATCCATGTAGACCTCCAAATTTCGACCAATCTAATCCTTAAATGCTATATCCATCAATCGTTGATATGTGTCCCACCGCCATGCGGATTTGATGATAACCTTTGTAAGCATCTAAAATGCATTTGAACTTAAACGGAGCCACTGCATCAACTTTCAAGTCAATTTCTGGCAACGGATAACAGTCCTTGGACACGCCTTGTTTATATCCTTGAAATCTATGCACATCCACCATGTCCCATTGCTCTTAGGAACAATAACCGGATTGGCGACCAAAGTCTGATATTGTATTGGATGAATAATTCCTGCATGTAAGAGGTCCTGAACTTGTTCATTGATTGCTTTTGTTTGTTACGGACCCATCTTACGTTTTTTGGACAATTGGTGTGAACATCGGGTTTACCCTCAGTTTATGTTCCGTAATGGTCCGCGGGACACCAGTCATGTCCGCAGGTTGCCATGCGAAGACATCAACGTTCTTTGTTAACAACTATTTCAAAAAGGTCCTTACTATCTCAGAGATAGCAGGTCCAATTGTCACAGTTTGTTCTAGGAATTTCTTATTTAACACCCATTTTTCAGGTTCAGTCCGCCGAGTTTGTTTCAGAATCTTGCTAGGCTTAGAACTTTCCATCGCGAAACAATGGCGATTGACATGGATGATGGCTACTCCGGTATGATTTGCAATTCCGACTGCACCATGTGCTGTGGAGGGATGAGCATTGAAATCTCCGATCGCTTCACACCCCAAAATAATGTCATGTTTCGAGGTTGCTGGTAAAACTAAAAACCCAACCTCCTCGGTTATTGAATGGATTCCGTCACTTAAGGTGATCGGGAAGGAAATTACCCCTCGCGGGTGCATTACCTCTCCTCCGAATTCGAATACAGGAGCATGAATAGGCTTAAATCTCTCCTTATCTTCCTCGTCGAGTTGTTCAAAGCACTATTCGTACATGACGTCATATGTACTACCAGTGTCGAAGAAAACATATTGTGAGCGATAGTGGCCGAAGAGGGCAGTGATGATCAAGGGGTTCTTGTTACTAGGACCTCCTTTGATTCACGGAAAAATCACTGGCTCATTCTTCCACTCTTCATCATTGGACTCTCGTCTCTTTCTTCCAACCCTATATCCACATTGGATCATATGAACGTTTAAGTCCTTGACTTGCTTTTTTGGCGGGCCTTGGTTATCTCACATGGGAGCCTTATCAGTCCCGGGCTTTCCCCCTTTCACCAAATGTCCAAGTTTTCCGGACTTTACAGCTGCCTCAATCTCACTTTTTAATGCATTATATTCGTTCGTGTTGTGGCCGATGTCATCATGGAACGAACAATGTTTTTTGGCGTCGAGGAAAGACCTCCTTGTGAGTGGCTGTGGTTTTCTGAAAGTCACATTTTCTGTGGTGAGGATTTCGGTAGGAGTCTTTGAAAGTGGAGTCCAATTGTTGGGACCTCGATTCGAGGGTCCCGCTTTGTTTTTGTTGCCAATGAGAGACCTTGTATCGAATGGCTTTGATACCTGCGTGTTTGGCTGCAGTTTTGACCAGATTGGTCCATTTGCCTGTTTATTGGGTCATGGAGTTTGGAACTCTACTTTAAACTTTTGCTTTGAATTATTATACCGCAATGTTTTTTCAGCTCTGGCAAATAATATCGCCGCGGTCATGATATCATCCCATTCCTTTGGCATTCCATCTCTTCCAGTCAATGTGCGGATCAATGCATCACACTTGACATTTTTGCGGAAGGCACAGCGAAGCATGTCCTTGCTTATTCCGCCGATGTTTAGACTCTCGTCGTTAAATCTGGTAATAAAATCTTCCACGGATTCATTATCTCGGCGGACAACATCCAAAATTTCTGACTGGTCACGGTTATGCTTCTTTTGCTGGCTAAACTGTTGAGAAAATTTTTTCATCAGGTCATCCCAGCTGGTAATTTGACCATCAGGTAACTTTTCAAACCATTCCCGCGTTACCCCTGTTAGTGTCAGTGCGAACATGTGACACCATAGGGGAGCGTCCATCCGCTAACACCACCCACCGCCACAAAGTTTTGAAGATGATCACTCGGATCAGTCATTCCATTATATTTACCCACCGATGTAGGTATCTTAGCATTGACGGGGAAAGGTGATGTAGCGATGCTTTCTATGAACTTTGATTTTTCGGCGAAGGCTGCCGGGCGATATGGTTTAGTGAAATCTTCTTCCGCATCGCTATGGTATACAGTATGACGGACTACATCCTGCGGGCGAATGCTTCTTTCCCGCGGACGCATCCTGCTATCACCAGTGTAAAAACTGAAGTCTCCTGGATGATAAGTCGAATCATAACTATCATATTCATCTACATAAGATGGTATCCGCATGTCCATTCTAGGACGAGGGCGTAGCCTCCGTACTTCACCGGACTCTTGTTCCGTCTGTTGACTATAACGGATCTGACTTCCTCTCACTGTTGGTGGAGGAGAAAGAGATCTCTGAGGAGATTCTTCATAAGTCAGAGTTCGGGAATGAAAACGCTCGTTACGCACTCGATGCTCATATTCGGCTACAATACTTTCTTGTTGTACGCTGAGCCATTCTTCCGGAGACAGTGGTCCTCTAGATATGGAATTATGACGATGAGCTCTCGCCAACTCAGAATAGGCTGAGTCATCCTCCAGATCTAACACTGAATGAGTTCGGCGAGTGTCTCTCATAATTCGTCCGAGGTTACCCAGATTGGAACTTTCCGGTGCTGTAACACGTCCCAAATCAGTGGGGGTTACCCCAGTTGGTGCAGTGACACGTTCAAGGGTACGACCGCCTAGTATTGTATCGGTGGTTCATGAACCCGGAGCCGTGACACGTGCAAAAATACTTGAAGCAAAACCTTCAGGTATTTCCGTGTTAGTATCACGTGAAGTAGGTGCAGGAGTTCCCGTCGGCCCTTCAGGAAGTTTAATCATATTGAACGAACCAAAAAACCAACGAAAACTTATGCAATTCTAACACTAAAACGGATGGCGCCAATGAAGAAACACGGATCCGATCCCTTATTCGGGTCCTGGATCCAATGAGTCCACATGGTAGGATACGATAACAACCAACACAATATGAGCATAAACTTCCTAAAGTCCAGTGACCGGAACCTGCAAAACAGACACCGTGAGTCTCGTTACGGGAAGGACAAAAGGGGGGGTCTTCCCGTAACCACCCTCCGGCGTGAGAATCAGTACCGTTCTTAAAAGAAAAAGTACTTAAGTAAACAGAGCAAGTACAGAGAAAGTATATGTGAGTGAATGTGAACGAGTGAATGAATACCTCATGCAGTTTGACGAGGTATTTATAGCCGAAGGATATGGGAAGGTGATTGGGCCAGCTATCCCTTTCTAGAAGATCTCAATAACCGTCTGTACGCGTGTCCCTTTGTGATAGGTTGAGCTATACGTCCCATGTGCATGGGTATAACAACCTGGACACGTGTCGCCCTATGATAGGACGGATAAAACCCTGGCCATGTGCACGGTTATAACAACCTGGCCAGATGTCCTTCATTCATTGGCTGAGGAGTCACGTATTGCCCAAGAAAGCATCTTGGAAACCTTCTGGAAAGTAGTTAGCTATTTACAGCTGTCCTGTTGGTATTGCCTTTCGGTCGTTTTGGCAGACGGATGTCCTATCCTGCGGATGACTTCCGAGGGTTCCTAGATGCTTTTGCGAGTGGTGTGAGGATGTTCTTCCTCTACCTTGTTGTGCGGGTGATCTGTATGCTCCGCGGGTAGTATATGAGGAGTTCCTCTCCCACCCGCTGATGGTACTTAAGGGTATTCGGGTCTTTTTGGTACCCTACATCTATATGATCGGTAGTCAATGCTTCTCTTGGTGGTTGGGGTTCTATTTATATTCCTTGAGGGTCTATTGTTGACATGGGAGACTTTCGTTTCATCAACAATTGGGATATCACATGATCTTCTTCGGGAAACCTGCTTTATCACGAGTCTAAATCATCAGGGTTGTGTGCTTTATCAACGGTTGCATTTGACGAGCTATGGGGTCCGGATGACATGGCTTGATACTAGTGTCCGGATCATGTCTTTCCGGTTCTCTATTACTTTAGTAGATAACTTGTTTGGCGTCCGAGTTAGCGTATCCAGATTCGACATCCGTCATCAGTGTTGACATGGTTAAGGAGTGACGTTCCCAAAGCAACACAACGTATAGTCTTAAAACGATATTGTACATTTTATTATCTCTATGATTATATATGTCTCATCTTCTAGAACCCAATAATATGGTGTCTTCTCCATGCTCGGACACACACTAGTCCTAAACGATGGTTAAAAACTGAGTGCATGAAGTTGGTCAGAATAGACACAAGAGCCGTGAAACTTGACTTTCCAAAGTTGAGAGCTCCGGTCAACGTTTTCTCTTTAGTTACCCATATGGTTAGCATCGTTATTTTAAACATAATTTTGTATATATATTGAATTGTATGTGTATACAAAATATGCTTTGATCGAAATAAATAAAGACACATGTAGAACACGGATTATAGGTAGCCAATCACCAAACAAAATAATCAAAGATTGTTATATAGAATAACATATCAAGTACGGAATAATAATTTTTTATCTATAATACGAAAATTCCGAAGCCTTAGGTCCCTCTTAAGAGACTCTTAAATAGGGCACATCCAAACTTCTTGTTTTATGGCAGCTGCGAAAGCACAAAAACGTATACATCTAACCTAACAAGTGGGAAGTGCAAATTATTTAACAGTTTAATTACAAAATTATAATAATTAAATAGAGAATTATATACTTATGTACCAAAAAATATATTTAGAATATGGTGGGTTATGATTACGTCATAAGAACGTGACAATGTTCCGCCGCCATGCATGCAAAATGTGACCGGAATAAAATCCAAGACCAAATCTCTAGTCTAGGGTCCATCCTTGGCTTATAGGTAATTGATTAGTGAATGTCGCCAAAATGTTTGGAAGTTATTTATTTCATACGTTTACAATGTGATATTTTATAATGTAAGAAGTATTTTGATACTACTTTGGGACCATTTTTTTGTTTTTTTATTTTGAAAGGAGGCATCGTGTGTGATCGTGCATATAAACGATAAAGAACAAGTTTTCTGAGTGAAAGGAAGAAAGAAAGAGGGATTATTTACTTGGTTCATTTATAAAGCCGACTTAGACTGTAGAGGGGCAAAGTCCGGATATGATAGACATTTGTATACCTGGAGCCGATTTTAAAACCTAATTATAGATGGTCTTAACATCAATTATCAATTGTCATATCATTACGGCAAGTTTAAGGGAACCCAGGCTCTAGGGTGTGCATGAGACCGGGAACTAGTCTCTAACCCAAATGACCAAACTAGAATCAACACTTAGAAAACCAAACTAACTGAATTTATTGATTTTTACTTTTAGTTTCAACATTAAATAATTTATAAGAATTAATAAATAATGTAATCCATAGATTTCTAATAGATAGTGTATCCCAAATAATTTCACAAATAGTGTAATCCTAATGTACAATAACCAATTGATTAAAATACAATTTAGGCCCGACTCAAATTCGATATTTTCCGTTGTTTTTTTTTCTTGGAGTCCAAAAGTTTAAAGCTCAAATAATAAAACTAAAACTAAATCTGATTCAAACCAAAAACCGGAAAAACAAAAGAAAGCGATTTAAAAAACTAAAGAACTGAAATTTATGTGTTTGGTTCGATTTGAGCCAAAAACATAACACAAGCAAAACATGCACACCCTTACCAAGCAATATCACTTCTTATCCGTTATTTTAAAAGACAAGTACAAACAGAAATACATATAAATACTATAACTTCTTATACGGTTTTCATTTTTTAAGATAAGCTAGTATAAATACAATACATGCTTATGTAATACATATATCGTATGCATACAAGTATACCCACTAGTTAGTAGTTATAGATAGATACATCATACGCGCGCGCATGCCTACATACAAAACACGTAATTATCAACATAATTTGTTAGGTTGCTATTTTTTTTTATCAAAAGCGTTATGTTGTTACGTAGTGCACTATTTTGAATAGTAGAAATACCAACTGAACCACAAAATTCATTTTGGTTTCTTTTGTTTGAATATATGCAACCTTTTGTATAAAAAAAATTACATGTGAAAATTATTAATATTATAATACGTTTGTTATATCAATTATGTCCTTCACATTATTCTCAAAACAAATTTCGTTCCAGTTAAACCAAGGATAATTCAATAAAACAGAAAACTAAGGGATATTAATATAAAATACTTGTAATTACAAGGTTGTATTTGTAAAGAGGATTGAATTTTATCTTTTAGTGCATTTGTGCTATTTGAAAGAAGTTAAAATATGTACGTGACTAGTAATGGGCTAAACTCATTCTGCTCATAGACAAAAAGGATTGCTTAGATTTAGAACTAGAGATACATGGGCTTTCTTTTTTCTTAAGTTTTGGGCTTTTCTTTTTAGTTAGTACTGGCTTTTCTATATGTGTTGCCGTGTTGGTGTTTTTCATTTTATTTTTTTTGGACTCCTTTTTGCACTTCGTTGTGTGTATTCTTTTATACTGGACTCCTTTTATACTGTCACTCATGCATGAGCTTTGTTATGTATTCTTTTTAATACAGTAGAAAAACAGGTGGGCTAAATAATAAGTTCATTTTGTTTTGGAGGATCGAGGTGACAACATTTTGAGTTGACAGTATAAACTACTCAAAAGGGGTTAGCGATGAAGCTTGTTACCCGTTTGCATTCTGTTTCGATCAACTGATTAATTAAACCCAAAAAAGAAAGGTAAATCATATATGATTATGCTACGGGTATTTTGAACCGATCAAAAGATCCATCAGACATCGTATGAGATAGTTTATAAACATTATAGGTTTGTCTTATCTTACTAATCTATTAAATCAATACAATTTGCCACATGTCATTCTACTAGGCTATCCACCTAGGCTTCCAATTCACCAAATTTCCATTCTAAGAGTCTCTATTATGCTGCCATGTGTCATCTCACACACTATTTAAACCTTAAAATTTTCCACCATTATTTTAATCATTTTAATCTCTCTCTCTCTCTCTCTCTCTCTCTCTCTCTCTCTCTCTCTCTCTCTCTCGGCTTAATTACTAACTCCACCATTTTCTATATTCCGGTAATGTAGATCGAGATTAATCGTTTTCTGGTAAGGTTATATATTATACTTTAATGGCCAACAATGTTATATGATTTTCCGGCAAGGTTATATCTTTTTCTAGCAACATCATATTTTCTTCCGGTTATTATAGATCTAACCTTTTTATCTTTATTTTCATTGTTAAGGTTCTAAATCAAAAACGGCGATGAAGCTAATATTTCTACGTGTTTACGCTATTCCGATGAAGCTAATATTTCTACTAAATGGGGACTCAACTCATATATGGGAAGCTATGGAGACAAAGATCATCCAAGTAGCAAAGGAGACTCTCGGGGTCACAACAGGAAAGACAAGTGGGCATAAGGAGTCTTGGTGGTGGAATGACGCAGTGCAAGACAAGATAAGGGACAAACAAGGATGTATTAGGGAGCTAATGAGGTGCACGAATGAGGAGGAGCGAGTGGATTTGAGAGACAACTACAAAACGGCCAAGATAGAGGCGAAGAAGGCAGTGGCGGAAGCAAAGAAGGCGGCCTTTAAACGGATGTATGAAAGTCTAGAAACAAAAGAGGGGGAACATGCTATGTTTAAGATTGCCAAAGCCAGGGAGCGTAGAAGGCAAGATCTAGGACCGGTGAAGTTCATAAAGGATACAGATGGGCATGTACTGGTCAAGGAGCAGGACATCAAGCTAAGATGGCAAATCTACTTCCACAATCTTTTTAACAATGGGAGAGCTTACCAAGAAGAACATGACAACACAAACTTTCAACGACAACAATCGAATAACTGCTACTGCCGACGGATCACACGAGAAGAGGTGAAGGATGCACTTAGGAGGATGGGAAGGTTTAAGGCGGTTGGCCCAGACAACATACCCATCAAGGTGTGGAAGTGTCTGGGGGAGGAAGGAGTCATATGGTTAACTACTCTGTTCAATAGTATTCTCAAATCAGGTAAGATGCCAGACCAGTGGAGGAGCAGCGTTGTAGTTCCTATCTATAAGAAAAAGGAGACTCCCAATGTTGTGGTAACTACCGAGGAATCAAACTACTAAGTCATACTATGAAGCTATGGGAAAGAGTGATTGAGGTTAGACTTAGACGAGAAACTCAGGTTACGGTCAACCAATTTGGCTTCATGCCGGGGCGTTCCACCACAGAGGCAATACACCTTATAAGAAGATTAATGGAAAAGTATAGGGAGAAGAAGCGTGATCTACATATGGTGTTTATTGACCTAGAAAAGGCCTACGACAGTGTGCCACGACAAGTGCTCTGGGAGTGCTTGGAGGGTAGAAGAGTGCCCAGGAAATACATAGAGATAATTATGGATATGTATACCAGAAGTGAAACAAGTGTCCGTGCGCCAGTGGGGGATACTGATTTCTTTCCTGTAGAGGTAGGTCTTCACCAGGGGTCAGCGTTGAGCCCGTTTCTTTTTGCAGTAGTCTTGGATGAGTTGTCAAAGTCGATTCAGGGGACTCTCCCGTGGTGCATGATGTTCGCAGACGATATTGTGCTACTTGCTGAGAAAAAACAAGATCTAAACTTGAGGCTTGAGAAGTGGCGAACAACCTTAGAGACAAAAGGTTTAAAGATTAGCCGATCTAAGACAGAGTACCTCCACTGTGATTTTGGTGGGATAAACGACAATGAAGACACACAGATCACAATTGAAGGGCAGGTGGTCCCGCAGGTAACGAAGTTCAAGTATTTAGGATCATTTGTACAGAGCGATGGGGAATTAGACAGTGATGTGACCCACCGAGTTCAGGTAGGATGGTGTAGATGGAAAGCAGCCACAGGTATATTGTGCGACAAGAGTTTCCCGACTAAACTAAAGGGAAAATTCTATAGGGTGGCAGTTAGACCTGCAATGCTATATGGAACAGATTGTTGGGCCATCAAGAAGGCACAAGTGCGGAAGATGGAGGTAGCAGAAATGAGAATGCTACGTTGGATGTGTGGGCACACAATTGTGTTTCGCGAGAGATTAGGGGTGGCGAACATAGCAGACAAGATAAGAGAATGGAGATTGAGATGGTTTGGACATGTAAAGAGAAGACAGACGACGAATCCTGTTAGATCCGTAGAAAACATTACTATAGAGGGGAGGAGGGGTAGAGGACGACATAAATTGACTTGGGATGAGAGGATTAGGCATGATTTGATAAACCTAAACCTCTCCGAGGACATGGTTGAGGATAGGAATTCGTGGAGAAGTAGAATTAAAGTTAAGGATTTTTAGAGAGATTTGAATACCTTAGGGCTTAGACTTAACTTATTTAGGTCACATACCATAATGGTATTTCCCTTACATATATTATTATTATTATTATAATTATTATTAGCTTATATAGCTGTTAAACTGTGATCTTATTATTAATATTATTATAATTAGTAGTAGTTTTTATATAACTGTTAACCTTTGATTTCCTTTATTTTGCTTCATACACATGTACTTAGAGCCGAGGGTCTCTCTGGAAGCCACCTCTTTATTCCTTTGGATAGAGGTACGGTGTGCCTACATCCCACCCTCCCCAGACCCTACTTATAGCTTTGCTGTCGGTGGGATTTTACTAGGCATGATTGATTGATTGATTGTGTTATATCTATAACAATGGGTGTTTTATATTTATTTGAAGATTAATATTTTTCCTGTTTTTTTGTTACACATGTTTTTCTTCTAGGTACTAAATATAAATCAGCTTCATCCATATTTAGTATCATTATTTCGTTTTTCCGGTAAGACACATTTAAATTATCCAGTTATAAATTATAATTCTAATATTTAATAATATCAATGTTGTAACAAAACTTTATTATTTCAGGTAATTTACCCGATTGATTTACAAAAAATTTGATTATAGTTTCTTAATAAAAAACGGAGATACCATGGTTATTATCATTATTTGTATTTTCCGGTAAGACATTTAAATTTTTCGGTTATAAATTAAATATCAAATGTTTCATAATATAAACATTAATATTCTACTTTATAATTGCAGGTAAATGTCACGAGTCATACAACCTAATTTCAATTTAAATTCTACGAAAAAATCCGAGGTACCATAGTCATTCTCACAATTTCGTTTTTCCGGTAACACCTTTAAAATTTTCCGGTTATTAATTATAATTAAAATACTCCATAATATCAATATTAATATTTGATTTTATTATTGCAGGTTATTAATACAATTTATTTAGTTTAACTTTCCTTATTTGTCAAATAACCGAATTAACATGAATATGGTAATTTAAATATTTTAATTATCTCAATCACACTTTAATTAACATCAATATTGAATATTGACTTTCCTTATAAATAATGGTCCATAATAATAATGATTTGACTACAATATATTATTTTATATAGATTTAAATTTTGACTAAATTTTAAAACATAACTTATATTACCGTATTTTTATAATTTACAAAACTATTTGATTTATATTTATATTCTAATTTAAAAAATTTATTATCGTTATAAATTTGATCACCATATATAAGTATATATAATGGATAGTTATAAAATTTATCACGCACTTAAATTTGACCTTACATATTTAAGGTCAATGTAGGTTTGGCTTTGAATATGGTAATTCTAAACAATTTTGGTATATGATTAACCATTAATGTATAATTAATGGTCCATAATAATAATAATAATGATTTGACTAAAATATATTTTTTTATATACATTAAAATTTTGACTATATTGTTACATTTAAATAACTTAATTTTAGAATTATTGATCAATAATTTAAATAATAAGTTGACTAAAATTTTCAAAGATAAGTTATATTACCTTATTTTGATAATATTTTGATAATTTACAAAACTATTTGATTACTATTTATATTCTAATTTCAAAATTTTATTATTGTTTCTATTTATATTATATATTACATAAATAAATATATGTAATTTATAGTTATAAAATTGATCACTCACTCAAATTTCACCTTACATATTTAAGGTCAGTGGAGGTTAATGTTTTGAATACGGTAATTCTAAATATTTTTGGTATGTGATTAACCATTAATTTAATGGTCCATATTAATAATTAGGAAAAACCATTAATTTATAATTAATGGTCCATATTAATAATAATGATTTGACTAACTTATATTATTTTATATACATTTAAATTTTGACTATATTGTTACATTTAAACAACTTAATCTAATTGTGTTTATAAAGGTTAATAACTTAAGGACCATATACAATATATGCAATATACAATATTGTGTGTGTGTATATATATATAATATCTTTGGTAATTGTATACAATGTACAATATTATATATATATATATATAAATTAAAAATTCAAATTAACTTTCCGGTAATTGTATGCATCTTTGGTATATGATTTAGACTTTATTTTATAATAATGATAATGATTTGACTATAATTTTCAACATTTATATGAACTTTACAAAAATAAGCTACTACGAATTATTTCGTACTTTCGTTTTAAATATTACCCGGGTTTGAAATATATTGTTAATTTTAAGATTCTAATTTCAAAATTTTATTATCGTTTCGATTTATATTATATCTTACATAAATAAGTATATGTAATGGATAGTTATAAAATTAATCACGCACTCAAATTTCAACTTACATATTTACGGTCAGTGGAGGTTAATGCTTTGAATATGGCAATTCTAAACATTTTTGGTATATGATTAACCATTAATTTATAATTAATGGTCCATATTAATAATAATGATTTGACTAAAAATATTATTTTATATACATTAAAATTTTGACTATATTGTTACATTTAAACAACTTAATCTAATTGTGTTTATAAAGGTTAATAACTTAAGGACCATATACAATATACAATATTGTATATCTAAAATATATTTGGTAATTGTATACAATATACAATATTGTATATATATAAATTGCAAATTCAAATTAACTTTCCGGTAATTGTATGCATCTTTGGTATATGATTTAGACTTTATTTTATGATAATGATAATGAATAATGATTTGACTATAATTTTCAACCTTTATATGAACTTTACAAAAATAAGTTATAGACTTTTTCGTTAACAAATCGAAATTCAAAATTATCTTCCAATTTAGTTCAATTTTAAATCCAATATTATAATATCTCAACTACTACGAATTATTTCGTACTTTCGTTTTAAATATTACCCGGGTTTGAAATATATTGTTAGTTCAAATACTATCATTTGGACACAATATTGAAATATATCATTTATTTATAAGTACAACATTTAGATTTGATTAAATTTATATTATGTTACATATATATTATGT
>NW_027502279.1:0-59196 GCF_021521415.1 Bidens hawaiensis
GCTTTAGGCGAAGTTGTCATCAGGCGAACTTAGCTTTTAGGCGAAGTTGTCATCAGGCGAACTTAGCTTTAGGCGAAGTTGTCATCAGGCGAACTTAGCTTTTAGGCGAAGTTGTCATCAGGCGAACTTAGCTTTTAGGCGAAGTTGTCATCAGGCGAACTTAGCTTTGCAGGCGAAGTTCATCAGGCGAACTTAGCTTGCAGGCGAAGTTGTCAGCTGCAGCTACTGTTCGTTCTTAAATCCTTCGTTTCTTAACCAAATAACTCGATTTAGGTATCCACGGAATCGTCTGACCAGCGCCTACAAACCCCAACCATCAAATCGACCTAACATCGACGTTTAAAGGGTGTGATTTGGGCATATAGGTTACGGGTTCTTTTATCAATCAATTAACCCATCAAATCATAACCATTTTCAGTAAGTTTAGCTTTGTTGGATTCGTTTTTACCATACAAACACAGATCTATCATTTCTATACTAATCCAAACCTAAACGAACAAGTTCTCGATATAAACGTACCGTAAATGAGTCGAACAACGAACACGAGCTGGTCTTGTTGCTTTGGTTCGTCACGACGATCTAGCACCAACAAGCTCGGGTTCTCGCCTTTGGATCTTGGTTCGGGTCGTGTGTGTTTTGGGTGTGTGTAGAGATTAGGATGGGTAAATGGATGGAATGGAAAGGATTGGGGTTTAAGGGGTATTTATACTCTCTTAAGCCCATGGGCCGAAGGCCCATATTTCCTTTTGGTCCCTATCTAATCCCATCTAATTATCCTACTAAGTCGTCATATTTGCTGTTATTATTATCGCTCCACTAACTCGTTTATTTCACCCGACAAAATAATATATTAAATATTACGTTAGAAATTTCGGGATGTTACAAGTCTTCCCTCCTTAAAGAGGTTTCGTCCCCGAAACCTAGCTTATTTCTTGTAAAAGGAATACCTTTTTCTTTATAATCGCACACTTTATTGAATCACCTTTGCTTTCTGAGTTATCCTTCTTACTCCCGACTTTGCAGCCATCGAGTGGTGGTCATGTGTTTTAGCTATTTAAGGTAGCTTGTCCATGAGACCCTCGATGTACCAAGACTCATCTCATCCTTCCAAGGGCTTCGATTAGCACTTTTAACACTATTGTCTAAAACAACATTTCATCATAACATAATAATCATTCATAACCAAGCTCAATATATTACACGTCACTGATAAACATAAGTTTTAAACCTTAACACAAAACAAGTTCTTAAGCAAATGTAATTTAATAAAACCATTGCATGAGCAATTATTCCTTCATCAAGTGTTCCTCTCTGCAGTTTTCCCAAGTCTTTATCCTTTCGCACCTCCCGCCCCTGATTCCTTGCAATCCCTAGCCATGTGGTCAGCTTTTCCGCATTTGAAGCACTTTGGACGATCAGGGCATTCTCGGGAGTAATGCCCACTCTTTCCACACCGATAGCACCTGTCTGTCCCAGTCCTGCATTCTCCCCGCTGCACTTGCCCACACGTCTCACATGCATCCTTGTTCCCAACCTTGGCCTTCCTCTCATCAGTTGTTGTCACCATCTCGCCAGACCGCTTAGCAGAGGTAGCCCATTTCTTCTCCTTCTTTTCCTCCACCACATCGTCCTCAGCCAGGTCAGCATAAACCACTTCTGCAAGTTCAACAGCAGAGTCAAAAGTAGCAGGTTTATTTGCCTTGACTAACATGCGGACTTTTTGTGGCAATCCCCTCACATAACATTTGATTCTCTGGACCTCAGTGTCAACCATATCAGGCACCAACCTAGATAGTCGGTTGAATTCGGTAGAATACTCACGATGCGTCATCATACCGGCCTTTAAATTCAGGAACTTCATCTCCGTCCTTTCAACCTCGGCATCTGCACAAAACTTCTTCATCACCAACTCCTTCAGATCGTCCCATCTGAACGCCTTGATCTCATCCCTAGTCTTTCTCTGCTCCACACTTTCCCACCAATACATAGCTTCTTCCTCAAATGACTGAGTAGCATAACTCACAGCCTGGTCGGGACGGCATTCGCTAATGCGGATAATCTTGTCCATAGTGGTTATCCATTGGAGAGTAGCGATTGCGTCTCCCAACCCAGTCAGCTTTGGCGGGTCGCATCCTTTGAAGGACTTATAGTTGCACCCATCTTGGCCTCTTTTCCTGTCATCGACCTTCACAGACTTATCCTCACTCGAGGCCTCTCTTTCTCCTTCCCCATCCTTCCTACCATCACCACCCGCCCCTTCAGCAGTTCGTTCACGGCTTCCAGCAGATCTTTCGGGATTCAGGTTCTTCACAGCAACAGCTACAGCTTGAACAATGGCTGCTTGAACTGCAGGGCTAAGTTGAACCTCTTCGTTGTTGTTCTGGTCTCCTCCAGCTGCGCTTCCTTCATCTTTGGTGTTGGAAGCTTCTTCTACCGAGGGTTGCCGGACAAGACGAGGCCTGCCACGACGTCCAGTGCGACCTCCAGTTCCAACAATTTCTCCAGCTCCAGCCATCGTATTCTAAAAGGGAAAACAAAAACATCATCACTCAAGGAACTATTTAGTACAAGGATAGCAAGGCTAACAGGTAATAACAGTGGCCAGCTGTGACTAGCTGATAACGTTGCTTTCCGTGTCCTATACACTTCCCTTGGTGAGTCTATTTGTGCTGGTTCTACTTAAGCAGTTAGTCAAATCAAACAATCAATTATTCCTATCCCTGCCGTTCACGTATCTTTTCTTTCTCATTAACATATATCATTTAATCATACACATTACCTTTACTGATCTTGCTTGAGCGACACATGGCTATCTTGAACTGGCATCTTCTTTCTTTCTCATTTTAAATCTCATTCTCTGTTCGAGTCTAAGCATGTAGGATGCTTAAATCTCTCGAACTCATGCTCTGATACCAACTTGTAAGGCCCCGAACCCGGTAGCCTTACTTTAGCGTCGGATTTACTCATAAACACAGTTCTTACAAATCAGAGTTCATTAAAACTTTTGCGGAAACGTTTACTTGAAGCATTCGTTACAAAACATTCAATCTCTTCCTTAATATTATAAAACAAATCATTATATTTAAAACATCTTTTCTTCCATCTTAAGATGCCAGCCGTTCAACCCATGCCATGTGCCATCCTCATGCTAGTTCTTTGGTCTGATCACCTGCGTGCATACTAAAAGTCAGCTACGCTGAGTGAGTTCTAGTTAATCGGACGCCATACAATACATACACATACATACATATCCGAAGATACATATCCGTACTTAACTAGTTACCCTTCTGTTATACATACATACTTACTACCATACATACATACATATCTACAATCACTAACCTCAGTCTACCGAGAGTACGTTCATAGTCCGCCGTCTATACCTGTACTCAAGGTCGTGAACACGTAAAAGGTCCGCAGTCCTTACCTATGTTCACCATTCATGGTACGTGCAAGGTCCGCGGTCCTTCCCTATACCATCCCACTTCCACAACACGTACAAGGTCCACAGTCCTTCCCTATGTTGCAACCTAATTCATAGCACGTACGAGGTCCGCAATCCTCCCCTATGCTACCACAGCACGTATAAGGTCCACAGTCCTTCCCTATGCTGATGCCTATCTATAATACGTATAAGGTCCGCAGTCCTTAACTACGCTGTCGTCTATTATCTGTAACACGTATAAGGCCCACCGTCCCTATCTACGTTTACATCTATCATCTACATTACGTATAAGGCCCGCAGTCCTTAACTACGCCATCACCAGCCGAGTCTATGTCCGACAGAAGCTAGAGGGATTTGCCATCCTAACTTACTATGTCGAACGTAGAACTCACATACCATTCGTGGACCTGTATACACATACTTCACATATACAATAATTACATTATAGCATAAGAACACTCTAGGCGTTCTTTACATCCTTCATTTAACAACCATACCCCTTGTCGTTACGTGCAATATCCGAAGATCGTTCACGCCTCGACAAGTATTCATTTGTAATATTCATACATCTTCGATATATAATATTCGTACCTTTATTTTTTTAACCTGACAGTACGCGCAATATCCGAAGATCGTTCGCGTACCGACAAGCAATCATTCATATCCATCACATATATCACATATGGCATACACTTATCACTTAGGATAAATGTATTAACAAACACATCGAGTATGCACACAGCCCCGAAAACATAACAAGGAATGGGGCTAGAAACTCACCTGAACTCTGCTTCTTCCTCCGATAGTTGTAAATCTCTTCTTTAACTGAGCTCGGCTGACTGTATAAGTTACACGTATCAATACTCGCCTGATCTAATCTGGTGGCCTAGTATTAGCTTACTTTTATTTATCGTTTTTAATCTATTTTCTAGTCGAACTTGACTTTAGGCGAAGTTAAACCTTAGGCGAACTTGGCTTTAGGCGAAGTTGTCATCAGGCGAACTTAGCTTTAGGCGAAGTTGTCATCAGGCGAACTTAGCTTTAGGCGAAGTTGTCATCAGGCGAACTTAGCTTTTAGGCGAAGTTGTCATCAGGTGAACTTAGCTTTAGGCGAAGTTGTCATCAGGCGAACTTAGCTTTTAGGCGAAGTTGTCATCAGGCGAACTTAGCTTTTAGGCGAAGTTGTCATCAGGCGAACTTAGCTTTGCAGGCGAAGTTCATCAGGCGAACTTAGCTTGCAGGCGAAGTTGTCAGCTGCAGCTACTGTTCGTTCATAAATCCTTCATTTCTTAACCAAATAACTCGATTTAGGTATCCACGGAATCGTCTGACCAGCGCCTACAAACCCCAACCATCAAATCGACCTAACATCGACGTTTAAAGGGTGCGATTTGGGCATATAGGTTACGGGTTCTTTTATCAATCAATTAACCCATCAAATCATAACCATTTTCAGTAAGTTTAGTCTTGTTGGATTCGTTTTTACCATACAAACACAGATCTATCATTTCTATACTAATCCAAACCTAAACGAACAAGTTCTCGATATAAACGTACCGTAAATGAGTCGAACTACGAACACGAGCTGGTCTTGTTGCTTTGGTTCGTCACGACGATCTAGCACCAACAAGCTCGGGTTCTCGCCTTTGGATCTTGGTTCGGGTCGTGTGTGTTTTGGGTGTGTGTAGAGATTAGGATGGGTAAATGGATGGAATGGAAAGGATTGGGGTTTAAGGGGTATTTATACTCTCTTAAGCCCATGGGCCGAAGGCCCATATTTCCTTTTGGTCCCTATCTAATCCCATCTAATTATCCTACTAAGTCGTCATATTTGCTGTTATTATTATCGCTCCACTAACTCGTTTATTTCACCCGACAAAATAATATATTAAATATTACGTTAGAAATTTCGGGATGTTACAAGTCTTCCCTCCTTAAAGAGGTTTCGTCCCCGAAACCTAGCTTATTTCTTGTAAAAGGAATACCTTTTTCTTTATAATCGCACACTTTATTGAATCACCTTTGCTTTCTGAGTTATCCTTCTTACTCCCGACTTTGCAGCCATCGAGTGGTGGTCATGTGTTTTAGCTATTTAAGGTAGCTTGTCCATGAGACCCTCGATGTACCAAGACTCATCTCATCCTTCCAAGGGCTTCGATTAGTACTTTTAACACTATTGTCTAAAACAACATTTCATCATAACATAATAATCATTCATAACCAAGCTCAATATATTACACGTCACTGATAAACATAAGTTTTAAACCTTAACACAAAACAAGTTCTTAAGCAAATGTAATTTAATAAAACCATTGCATGAGCAATTATTCCTTCATCAAGTGTTCCTCTCTGCAGTTTCCCCAAGTCTTTATCCTTTCGCACCTCCCGCCCCTGATTCCTTGCAATCCCTAGCCATGTGGTCAGCTTTTCCGCATTTGAAGCACTTTGGACGATCAGGGCATTCTCGGGAGTAATGCCCACTCTTTCCACACTGATAGCACCTGTCTGTCCCAGTCCTGCATTCTCCCCGCTGCACTTGCCCACACGTCTTACATGCATCCTTGTTCCCAACCTTGGCCTTCCTCTCATCAGTTGTTGTCACCATCTCGCCAGACCGCTTAGCAGAGGTAGCCCATTTCTTCTCCTTCTTTTCCTCCACCACCACATCGTTCTCAGCCAGGTCAGCATAAACCACTTCTGCAAGTTCAACAGCAGAGTCAAAAGTAGCAGGTTTATTTGCCCTGACTAACATGCGGACTTTTTGTGGCAATCCCCTCACATAACATTTGATTCTCTGGACCTCAGTGTCAACCATATCAGGCACCAACCTAGATAGTCGGTTGAATTCGGTAGTATACTCACGTTGCGTCATCATACCGGCCTTTAAATTCAGGAACTTCATCTCCGTCCTTTCAACCTCGGCATCTGCACAAAACTTCTTCATCACCAACTCCTTCAGATCGTCCTGAAAAGCATGAGATGAGTAAACCATGATAAATCATTACCCATTCCGGGGGCAATGTTAACCCAGAAACACTTATAGGGACATCTGGGGACACTGTTAACCCAGTACTGAACCATTCCGGGGGCAATGTTAACCCAGAAACACTTCTAGGGACATCTGGGGACACTGTTAACCCAGTACTGTACCCATTCCGTACGATTCCCGTACAATCAAATATTTATAAATACACGCAAATCCATGCATTCAGTATGTACTTAAACATTTCAATAGTAATATGCTTTCCGCCCCGGGAAAATATTTAAAAACAATTCAGAAAAAGGGGCTCGTGAAACTCACCTTAGCACATGCAAGCAGGTAACAACAATCATTATCAGTTAACACATCCAATCTGTAATATGATCCCTACGATCGTTACTATACACTCATTATTAATATAACTTTAACCGTGTTAACCGGTACATCTGGGGACACTGTTAACCCAGTACTGTACCCGTTCCGGGGGCAATGTTAACCCATAAACACTTCTCCGGACTCAGATTGTGATATCGTTTAGAGTTCACTAGTCAAATTTCTATTAGTCGTTTTTTCCCGTTTTGCGTGCCTAACACGGTTATTCGTTTTTACGTTTCAAAAATGAGTTTGGTCACACACGACCCGAAAATAGTTGATGACTGATAATTTAATTAATGTTGTGAAATTAGAGTTCGGTTTAGACGCCCCGTTTGGCCGCGGGACCCGTTTCCGTCTTTAGCGCACCAGAAACTGTTAAATCGGGGAAAATTACTTAAATCATCCGAATTATTTTCGGATGATTCATTTTTACTTGTTTAACTCAATTATGTGAAAATAGTTCATTTTTAGGGTTTTTATACACCAGTCAGCTCGCTTAGGCGAACTTTACCGGTTTACGCGTTTCAAGCCTTAAAAGTTTGTTTTTGCACAAATAATTATCCGTTTAATCTCGAATCTTGAAATTTTGCACAAATCACTTTTTGAAATTTTATAAAAATATTTTCAGAATTAATTTTTATATTTAAAATTTATTTATCTATTTTTAAACACCATTTAAACAATAATATGTCGTAAATACCAAACGACCTTAGAAAAATCCCAAATTTTTCCTGGATGACCCCTGTCATCCACTTAGTCCCCTGTAATTTTTCCAGAACCAAAATCTCTTTTTACATGCCATTTTCACTAAAACCAAGCTAGAAAACCTTAGAACTCGTTTAACCGAAAAGCCTACTTAGACTTCTCCAACGTACCTAAAATTTTGTGTGTGATTTTTACATGTTATAAAAAGCTTATCTGAAATTTTCCAGAATTTTTCATGATATTTAACTATTTTTCACCATTTTTAGCCAAAACCAAGCATTAAATTCACCAAATATTCATCCTTTGTCTAAAAATTACCAAAAATTCACAGAACTCATATTTTCATGTATTTAACACCTCTGTAAAATTTCATGACCTAACTCTAAACCATCAACAATCTGTCCAAAAACTCATAACCGAACATAAACCGAATATACCTTTCGTTTTCCGCCACTACAAGCTACAAACTCGTCTTTCCGCCTTATCTACCACTAAATACAGAACCTACAACCAACATACCACAATACCAAGCAAGTTACACTCACAATCAAGCCTCTTACACTATAGTTTCGGTTATTGTTTCAAAACTAAAGTTTAAACCGTAAAAATTCATTTTTGGTTCGTTTAACTCCTTTCTTGGACCAAGATCCCTTGTATAACCCGTATACATCACTTGATCATGCAAGAATCGGTTTTTATCTTTGAAACCTCATTTTCTTGCAAATAAACTCAAGAAACAAAGATGGAAACGTAAATAACTCGACCTTTACCTTGGTTTTCTTGCTAAAAATCTCGGGTTTTAGATCATGAAGTTGATAGAAGAAGAGGATCTTGAAGGTTTGATGTAAAAAAAAATGAAAGCTAGGGGATAACATCCCCATTCCGATCGGCATTCAAAGGGGGGTGGGGTGGGACCCACTTCTCCAATCTTAGCCACATGTTTGCATTTCGGAAATCCGGATAATGTTTTGGATAATCTGGTTCAGTTCGTTTTTCGGTTAAATGTCTAATTCGGCTTAAAACGAGGTTAAAACGGTCGTTTTCGGCTTAAAAATGAAATTTATATAAAACCGATTTAAAAACTTTAAAAAAACTTAAACCATGACATTTATTAACTTAAAACATCATATTGTTAATTATTTCGCATCTTTTTCGGCTTGATCGATCGTCTCTTGCTCGGTTTGGTATTAAAGGTTTTGTTTAACGTACCGACGTACATTAAATCGAAAATTCTTTTTCTGTGCTTTAATTCACTTATCCCGAAGCTTTAATACTTCGTAAACATCACTAAATATCATATATATCGTCTATAATTGAACCCTCGATTCGTTCGGGTTTCAATAACTATCGATCGATTAATCGCATATTCAATACGATGAATTATATATTCACGTACAATCAATACAGTGAACCATGTATTCTCGTATAATTATTATGGTAATTCATGTACCCGACATTAAATATAACGTAACTACTGTCTACCGGTTAGGGTATCCCTGGTTTCGTCGGAATCGTTACATCTGGCCAAGTTAGCTTCGTATAGATATGTGAAAGAAGCTGGTATTCCTAAGTTCAGACGATTATTTGGGTATATCAAGAATCCTGATTATGTTGCTCCGTTTGATAATAAGTGGAGAAATGATGGAAGTGATTCTGACCGGGCTGAAGACGAAAGATTAATTTTGGAGTTTAAACCAGTGGGAAAATGTTTTATTAAGATTGAGTCTGATTCAGAAGGTGAATCTGTCACACCTAAGAAGAAAAGCAGAAGATTATGAAGAAAGAGGTTATTACACCAGTTACACAAGAAGAAGTGTACTCAGCAACATCTGAGAAGGATCCTGAAGAAACAGAGTCAGATTCAGAAGGCAGGAGAGTGAGATTAGCCAATCCAAGGGCTAAGTTTGAGAAAATGGCTGAAAGTTCCAAGAAATATAAGTCTACAGATGATCAAGATGAGACTTATATTCCTAGGGAGGTTGTTGAGAAGCCTGTGAAACCAAAGAAAGTTCGTATAAAGAAGAAATCAAAGAGGGTTACATCTCCCAAATTGAAACTTATTGATGAGCCTGATGTTGAAGAACCAGAGGTGACAGTGACTCCTATAAATCCGGCATTGATAGTTGAAGAACTGGTTGTTGACTTGAGCAGAGATGATAATGTTTTAAAGACACCAGTTGTAGAACCATCTCCACAGGTTCAAGTACCATATGTTTCACCTAAGGCAGCTGAAAAGGTTCCTGATTTTAGCTTACCTTCACTCAATGCTAGCTGCTTTGGAGATTTTCCTATTTTCAGAGATCATGACTCGTTGAAAGCTATTGTTACTGAATAAGGGATTCAAATTGATAGTCTGGTGGTTGAGAATGAGAGGTTTAGGAAAGAAAACGCTGAACAGAAGAAAATAATCGAAGATGGTGAGATAAGACGAAAGCAACAGGCTGACTTGTTAAATCTTCATATGAGATACTTTACGACATTGGAAGACAAATTGGGAATCAATATTGTTGAGGAAATTGGGAAGTCAGAGGACCGAGTGTTCACGAGAGTGTATGGTGGTGAAGCATTGTCTGAAGAGAGTAATTTCAAAGTACAATACGACCAAGATTGTGTTGAGGCCAAAGGTAAAGGGAAAGTTGACTAGCCAACTATGCATATGGACATTCCAGAAGTTGGTGGATCATCATCGGGATTTGTGCAAGTTGATGTACCGGAACAAGTGGTTGAGCCAGTAATTGAACAGATTGTTGTTGAACCGGTTGTTCAACTGAGTGTTGAGACAGTGATTGAACAGGTTAAACAAGTTGTAGCAGAGACTGTTATACCAACTGAGCAAGAGGATGAGGAAGAAGATGAAGAATTTCTAGACTATGGAGATTCTCCTTCTCAGGATGATAATGATGATGACGATTAGGATGATCCTAGTGTTGGTGTTGGTTTGGGTGTGTTAATTGGGTTTGGTACAAGTATGAATGTTGAATCTATTGTTGAACCAGTGATCGAAAGTGAACCTACTCAGGAACAACATCATACTGGTGGTAATGTTGAAGAGCTTGAAGTACTTGATGTTAATCCTATAGCTTACAAGCCTCCTGTGAGATTTTCCTCTACTGGTGAAGGATATGAGGAGGGAATATCGAGAAAGGGTTTTTGGGATGAAAGACTGAAGATTGAAGATCGAAGACCTAGCAACATCTAATGGGGAGTTTGTTACAGCATGCAAAGATGTATTTTATTAAATAAGAAAATCATAGAAATAAATTATGAAATTTTTACCAGAGTTGCATAAATGTCTTAGGTTTCTAAAATTATTTTTTTTACATTTTTACAGTGCACAAAAAAGTCATAAAAATTCATCCAACATAGAAAGGTACATGCAGCTATTTCATTGCGAAATAAAAGGGTTTTATTTGTTTAAAAATTAATATTAAACCAATTAAATGATTACAATTGGGTTGGAATCCTAACTCAAAATGTGAAGTTCCAGAAGTGAAACCAACCAATTTGGACATGTCATAAAAGAGTTATGATGTCGGGAAGACAGACCAAAATTTGACTCCCCGCATGAGCTTTGACATATGGTTTTATAAAATCATAAGAAACATTCAAATATCATCCAAAAATTACAAATTATACCTTTTATGGAAACTAGACTCAAATTAGAACATTATGCAAACAAGAATCGATAAAAAACAATTAATTATCATCGAGTTACAGACCAAACAATAAATGAGTACGAATCTGTCAGCAACTGTTATCATCAAAACTCAAACCCTAACATGTTTATGACATCTCTAGTGTTCAATAAATGATTAAATGGTGAGAAATAGGTTCCTTGACATGGTACTAACCTTGAATTAGACAATTATGATGTGGTTATGGTTGGAGCTTGAAAAAAATCAATGATGGTGGTCATGAGAAGCAGCCGATCACACATAAGGGGGGGGGGGCTTGTTCACGGTTAGGGTTATATTAGATTTAGGTTTAATACAATTTGGACCCTAAAATTTTAAATTATGGAGACTTGTTCCCAAATTTTATTATATGGAGGAAATACACAAGAGGTCCCTCAACCTAAAATATTAAAACTCGACTAACATACAAACTCTACAACGCTTCATGCCGTTAAACGAAAAATAGCGAGTGTTACAAACTAATCTAGTCCTTTAGGTTATAAGAGGTGATGTCTTGAGCAAAAGGATGGATAAATGGACTTTTACAACGTACTACAAGGCTTTAAATTAGAAAGATAAAATCCCTCCTTTTAAACAAACTTTTATAAACGATTGAGCCGATTAACGAAATTTCTGGGCACTATAGTATTGGTGTTAACATGGCCATGGTTTGGCCTCCTGATTTTTGTCTTTACTTCGTATGCTCTAGGCATGGCCATGTCTTGATTCACCATGGGGTGTGTTGAGTCTGTTTTCACCGTTTATCTCCGTTTTTCTTCATATATCAGCTCGTTTTATTCCTTAGGGTTATATTTACCTATAGATAGAAATTATAAACATTAGTGGTTATTTATTATAATATAATTGCCGATATTACACTTAGTTGGAGACATTTTAGTGCCAAAAAGATGTATAAATTCTTATACATCAAATCCTCCCCACACTTGAACCCTGCTTGTCCTTAAGCAAGCTC
The DNA here is from genome assembly GCF_021521415.1 of Bidens hawaiensis. Lineage (NCBI taxonomy): Eukaryota > Viridiplantae > Streptophyta > Magnoliopsida > Asterales > Asteraceae > Bidens > Bidens hawaiensis. The sequence goes on from NW_027502279.1 coordinate 12,153, forward strand.
TGAACAAATTATTCGAAAAACACGTAAACCGAAGCTAAACATCCTGAGAAATTTCAGAAAGTCCTGGTAGTCCATAAGAGCAAAATGTATTAGTATATGTAGTGACATTTTAAACTATGGTTTACTTTTATGAGCTTCATCTTATGCAAAACGCCGCGTGCTCGCAATGTTCACACACACTCGGTTTTATATTTGGACATACATGTAACGTTGTATGTATAAACACTCTTAGCCAGGATACGGCTTACAAAGAATATGCATGCCGAGAGATCAATTCTCCACCCACTTTGTGAAGTGCTGCATACATTAAAAGCTATTATATTTCCAAAGGTTTTGGTATGTGGGTTTTTTTGTTTTGTCGGGTATTTTAGCAAAGGGGTGTTTTTGGAGGGGTACGACTAATCGAGCTTCTTCTTCTTCTTCTTCATATTTTCTTCTTTTTCTTGCTCTTGCATCATTTTTAATCCCGAGGTAGGTTATGAATCAGCAGCTTTTTTTTACACACTTAATGACTCTTTTAAGGTCAGATCGTCAAGACGGGTTTTATCGAAGATGTGGATCAGTTCTTCCTCAACCCTGCTCTAAACATAACTTCTAACTCTAATGGATCGCTCGGCTTTAAGCCTAGTAGCCCCCACCCTCATTAGTTCGGTATATTTGTATTGGGATTGGGTTTGACTTACTCTACATTTTCCTTCGTGAGACCAATTTCCGTAACCCAAACGTCGTTCATATCTTTTAGCTCATCTTTTCATTGCGATTTTGGAAATCCCACAAAATGGTGGCCTTTGTTACTCTTGGCTTCACTTTTTCCTCACCTCATTGCTAAAGAGAAAAATTCTCTCCCTAAATTCTAGAGGCAATTTAAGTTTCGCGAATTGTAGGCAGCAAGTAAATTGAAATCGAAAGAACGCATTCCAATTCTTTAGGGTCTGCCGGTAAAAGACCAATGCTGAATTATATCGGTGAAAAGGGTAATTTGTTAGGTTTTGGGTAAGTTTTGGTGGTAGGAGTAAGGTTTGCTTTGGTATTGTTTTGATTGTGGTCATTTATGGTTTTTGTTGGAAATATATTACCTTTCATGTTATGCAGCATTTCGTCTGCTCTCGAATAGAATTCTCAAGTTCTAATATGCAAGAAGTACCTGACTCACTCAAAAGTATCCAATATATGAGTATTTTCTGAATATAAGCTTGAAGGCTCAATTCTCACAAACGGAAGGATTGGGTGAAAACGTCATATTTTGCATAAAGTTAGTCTCCCAGTTTATATTACAAACCATATTTTTAGTTTTATCACTTTTTAAAGTAGTTTTATTTTACTAAAATGTTTCCTGTTATTTCTTAGTTTCCCAATTTGTCAAAAATATTAAAAGCTAATGGTTTTAGTGCTGCAAAAACAGATTTTTGAAAAATTTGCTCAAAAATTTCACTTTTTAGACTTGGGTTGGCCAAGTATAAGCCCCATCACCATACTTAAATCTCATATTTTCCTCAATGTGAAAAGATTTAAAAAAGAAATGGAAATGAGGCGAAAAAGGAATTTAACTTCCCTACGAGCGGAGACGAATATTTTTCCATTTGTTGTTTCCTTGTAAGCTATTTGGAAGTTTTAGCACTTAACTAACTCCTACATGCATAAAATCTACAAACATGACCACAAACACAATACACAAAATATAAAAGACATAAACATAAGTGTGAGTATATATTTACTCATACTGCCCGAAAATGGGCACCATACATAATAATAAAATGTCTGAAACATCCATACGAAGAGAAAATGAAAATAAAAATTGTTCAACACAACCAACACGACCATCAAAATAAAGTTATACAACCACACATCTAATCATGCTACGAAGATCCTACAGTCAAGCACACATGGGATGGGATAAGGACTCTTTATGTTAATCATGGGCTATCTGAGTCCATACCAATGGTTGAGCAGTGTACGAACCTCAAGATGTGTGGTTCGTTGGAGACTACTTCCACCATTCCCATCCTCCAGCAGTAATCTAGGTATAGGGTTAAAGGTGTTGGCCCTAGTGTGCCTCTTGTGTCTACTGCATACTTCCTGTAAAGGTTCACAATCCACCCGCCACCGAACAATGGCACACCAACCCGGCTGCGCGTTCCTAAAAAGTACAGAGTAAAGAAAGGTATGTGATGTTACAGTGACTTCCTGTCTTAATGCAATATAGTGCCCATAGATCATGGAGGTTTACAATTGTTCTGCTTTTACTAGGTTTGGTGAGTGTGTTACCTAGAAAATGGTGAACGCACCTCATTTAGGGATCTTCATGTTCGGCGCTCTTTGAGACGATTGGGTTATAAATTTGCCCTGGGTGAGGTGATAGTAATTCCCAAGCATCTTTCCTCATTTTTCTTACAAATGTGTGTGGTCTTTCTATCTTTTCTGGAAAGGTGTGGTGGGACCTGAACCACATGTTACTGTCGATGTCATGTTCTGTGCCGCACTCCTCCTAGTCTAAATCTCAATGTGTTTCTTTCCTAGAGACTGGCATATGGGTGATTTATCTTGAATTGGAATGAGGCAAAAAACTTCATTGTTAGCTCGGTGACCGACCGATCAACCCCTGAGAATACCGTCATCCATGGTCCTTCGACCATACCCATCAAACATTCAAACTCGCCAACCTCCCTGATTGTTCTTGCACACCCGTGCAACATGGGTTTCTCAAATATTCTCTTAATAATTTGCAAACAGTTAGATGTCAATCTTTCCTCTTCTGTTATGTCCGGAAACCTTAGGTATGGGTTTGCAAGGCTAATATATATAATTCCCTTGTATAGTTTATATAATATTTTATTAGTTTTTGTTCGGTTTTTAATTAGCATTTGTATATTACTAACATATTGGTGTAATGTAGGTTCCAGAACTAGATCATGGTTAAAAAGGGCAAAAAAAACTCGCTAAAAAGAGCCAAAATGGAGAACCGGAACGCCCCAGGATTGAACGGGACTGGACGGGCCCGATTTGCCATCCCTAATCACGCCGCACCGCGTGGTCAGGGACGCCTGGGCTAGCCACGCGGTGCGGAAAATTCCAGAACGTTCCACGAATTTTGTCAGTTTTGGGCCTTGAACACTATATAAACACCTCTAAACTTAACCCTTTGGATACCCTGCAAACCAAAACCGAAATTAGTGTTTCCCGGAGCTTAGGATTGCAAGTTTTGGTGAGTTTGAAGGCACCGAAACAGAAGGTGAAGTGCTCCTCGATTGAAGACGAAGATTACGGGTTTTATTATCTATTTTCTTCTGTTTTAAATTATTTATACAATGATTTCTTTGAACATTATTTTGCTTGATTTTACTTTGTTTGGCTAAATGCAATAGACTATCTACGTGTGATGAACCTTTTTGGAATGTTTGATATTGGCTTGGGTTTATTTTACGTTATGGTTTTATGAACTAGTAAAAGGTTTAATTATATTGAATTGATGCATAAGTGTACTTACGATTATTTGATGAGTTTTATTGTTCCATAGTGGCCTTGGTGATTGTTTCATATCATAGGTTGCTATTAGGTCATCTACTGTGTGTTTTTGACTAGTTTATGACTGAGTTGCAATAAATATCATAGGAATAATACTTATTAATTAAACCTAAGTGTGCTGCTAATCTAAATAGTTGTAAGGTGCTGGATTATTGATAGGTCTTTGTTGACTAAGATTGCTAGATTTAGTTCTTCGTAAGGAGTCCGTCTAGGTTTGATTGGTTAACTTTTTCTATCGAGTCAATTAAATATTAAACTGAATTTGATTTCGCGTTGTAAGGTAGGATTACACTATAAAGAAACTTGTTCATAATCAATTAGGTGATAGTAAGGACACTTGATTTTTTAAAAACTGGTTTGCATTAAAACTTATTAGAAACCCATAGGTGTCTTCTTGAGAAGGGTCATGGGTCCTGTTCGGGTTTTCTTTTAAGCGTTTATTTTAAGACCCCGGTTCCATAACAAATATTTCTTGGTTAATTGACAACTGAAACTTAGGGGATCCCAGTTTCATCTGATTAAAAGCAACTTAATTGACTTCCATTTAAATTACTTGTTTTTAATTATTAGTTTTTAATAATAATAGTTTAAATTCAGTATTTTAATAAAAACCCCCTTTAAACAAAAAATCAAATAGGCATGTCAGTTAATCGAGTCTAATTAACTAGTTAAACATAATTTAAAGAGTCTCGTGGGTTCGATATCCGGACTTACTTAGCTGTACTAGAGTCGATCGGCTCACTTGCCGGTTAGTAGTTTTAGTTAAGTTAAGAGTCTAGAATTATTACTTAGTGTATAGATTTGCGTAAATTTAGTTCATAATTTTATAACTACTTTTAGCACATCAAAGGCCACGGACCCGACAGCCCTACATTGCTGTTAGATTTACTCATAAACTCAGTTTGTTACAGCGGAAACATATACAATTTGCAGCAGAAACTAAATCTTTTACATTTAACTTCATTCTAAAACTAATCTTCAATATGGATAGCCTCGTACGCACCTCAAGCTTTCCACGTCATCAAAATACTTGCATGCATACTAAAAGTCAGCTAAACGCTAAGTGAGTTCTAACATTTCTTTCTTTTCATTAGTAATCAGTTTGAAACAATTGACACATGACTGTTTCATATCCGAATATACATTTACATGTCCTTTTTTTCGTTCACCGTTCATGTACACTATCTATTCCCCTAGTATCCATAATTGGACCAAACAATCACACATGTTAGTGCATGATTTGGTGTCCGCAGCTGTTCGAATAGACTGGGGGTAGTGTAGTCCTTATATTTAATGTAAAATGGCTCATTCACTAAGCATGTTTAGTGAATGAGGTCCGTTCGGTAAAGACTAGGCTCATGCGTTAAGTTAGGAGCCCATTCGTTGCTACAGTGTAACGAATGAAGGCTCATTCGTTAAAATATATCCATTTGCTAAGGGTGTTTTGCTAATGGAGTTCATTCGCTATGGAAGACCTCATTCGTTAGTGATGTTAATGAATGAGAGGCCTCATTCGTTACTACAGTGTAACGAATGAGAGCTGACTATATATAATCCTTCCATAGTGAATTAGCATAGAAATCTGTGCCATATTTATGTCCATTGTAATGTATTATTCATCCATTAACGTATTGAATAAGATCTTCGTTTAACGTATTAACACGAACTCTCGTATCGGTATTGCGACTAGATCCAGGCTCGTTATAACGTTCAAATAACGTTTTCACAAGTGGTATCAAAGCCGGAGGTTGCTCGTGATACGTGTTAATTCGTGTTCTTCAAGGTTTGGTACTGTATGATCAGATTATGATCAAATCAGTGGATAATTGATGGAACTAAAGATTGATTCATGTTCTTAAATGAAATCCACATCTTCGTGATGTATTATGATGGCTAATAATGGATATTTAACTTATAGGTTGATCTGATTTGGATAGAATTGGTGGATAATTGATGAATTTGATGATATATTCATGTTCCTGATCAAATCCGAGTTCTCTTGTGTAATCTGGTGGTGTTTTGATGAAGATTTGATGTTGTCCGCCACTGATGAGCTTGATTTGCAGATTTCGGGGACTATAAATGTTTTTTCCGGCGAGATTCGGTTTTTCGACTACAGTAACCGCTCATAACGGATTCGTTATGAGTTTTTAACGAATGAGGCCATTTGTTAAAGGGTTTAAAAAATGTGAGTTTCATTCGTTATGTGCTTATTCGTTACGGAGTTGGACTCATTCGTTATAAAGTACTCATTCGTTATTTTTTTTTGACATCCGTCAGTTTCATAGCGAATGTGGGATAACGAATGTGTTTCTATTCGTTCAAGGTTTAACGAATGTGGAAAGGCTTGGTTATTTATAACGAATGTGACTCACTCTTCCAATTCAGGAAGACTTCTTTCGCTGGTTGGTCCAACCAAGAAAGAGATGGGAATTTTGGGCGTCAGATTCTCGTTCAAGGGTAACAAATGAGGACAAGGTGTCATTCTTTGATCATAATGTATGAAACCTCATTCCTTTACTGTTCTAACGAATGAGGAGGTTTAACGTATGGGGATGTAAAAAAAAGAGTATTTTCAGAAAATTTTCTTAAACGAAATTTTTCTGGGATATTCCGAATGCACGGGACACTCTTTTTGAAAAGTTTGATGATATATTTTTGGCCAACTTTTCACGTTTATCGATAGGCCGAGGGGGAGTAACCGATTAAGTTAATGAGAATTTTATTGAAGATTTTAGAAGATTTGTTCAAGACATGGCCGAATTTTGTCAATAAAAGGTGGAGATAAAATTTCAAGGTGTTGATCTATATTATATTATTAAGAAAGAGTGATGGACAACATGGTAATTTCACAATTAGAGTTTAGGAACAAAATGGACATTTAACAATTGGGCAGAAAAAGTAATTTGCAAACCCCTCGATTCGTTTTTCAAGCGCTCGGTGCAACTTTCTAATGCAACGATTCAAGGATAAAATAGGAATACAACATAGATGTTTGCAAATATTACAAATGAAGGATTATCGTTGATTGTGATTGTGATTGTGATGATGATAAAAAGCCGGCAGTGGCAATTTAATACCCTTTTTATACTTCTTTAATAACCCTAAATTTATACAATAATAAATAATAATAATAACTATCATCGAGGTCGTGTGAACTTTCAACCGTTCCTACCCTTCAACTCCTTCAATCAATTGGGCTCTTCCGTCCCTTCAATTACAACAGAAAATTAAAGCCCATTAATCATTGTGCAATCAAAAGGGCTTCTCTTCTATGATATAAATAATGGTTGATGTTTGCCCTCACAATTCCTCATCCCCTCTCACTCCTTGCAATGGAGGTATGTGTTCCTCGTATTGTTATTAACGGTTTTTTACTTTGATTGATTTGTTCTGTGGCAGTATGTTACTGCGGATGTTGAACGGCTGCTGGAAATTGAACCATAATTTGATTATTACTACTATATTGGTTTCCCATTTGTTTTATGTATTGTTTGTCTGGCTCTGTTATATGGTATTTAGGGTTTTAATCTTGAGCCCATAGGCCGGGATTATCTATACACAATGTAATTATAATTTTGGAAATGATATATCAATTCAATTAGACTTTGTGTTTATGTATCAATTTTGTTTTTATTGAACCCATTTATGTAATATAAGTTTGCGATGCTTATGTCTGTTTTTACTTTTAGCTCCATACCATAGGAGAGGAAAGATCAGTTTGTTTGGTGGTGCCCATGTAAGAGTTTATTCTAACAAGGTTTGCTCAATTTTTTTCCTATAACCGTTGCTTACTATTGGTTTAACGTTGCAGAAGGTTGACCGTTTTGATGATTTAGGTAAAATGCTACACAAAGATGAGTTTACCAGGAACGTACCGGGGAAGCCAGGGTGTGCTATTTTTTGGAAAGATGAATTGTAAGGATTATCATATCCGTACGTGTGTAAAAATTTTATTGTTCGCTAAATATATTGCTTTCTTGATATCAGATTCTCTTCTGCATTAGTTTTGTGTTCAGTTAACCATTTATTAAATCATGTCTTGAAATAAATTATTTATGTTTTTGGGTTTTCTGCAGATGGATGGGTTTGACCAGACAGTTAATGTTAAGGTTATAATGGCCGCTAATCGAGCCGATACTTTGGACCCCACACTTCGTCGCCCTGGTAGGCTTGACCGCAAGATTGAATTTCCTTTGCCTAACAGGCAACAAAAAAGGCTCGTTTTTCAGTTTACCTATTTGTTGCTCTCATAATCATATCTTTATTTTTTAAAATAGTTTGTTATAATTATAAGTGGACTGTCGAGTGGGGTGTGTTTCTTGTCAAATAGGTAATTTATAGCATGGGTCAATACAATTAGGCATGTTGATGAACCGAACGAACATGAACGAGAATGTTCGTGTGCATTCGTTTAACTTTAACAATTAAACGAATGGGTTTTTTTGTTCGTGTTTGTTCGTTAAGAAAATGATTGTGTTAGTGTTCGCTAATTATGTTCTTTTGTTAATAGTATAAACGAATAGTTCACAGTGTAAAAGAATTAATGAAGATATACGAACTAACATAATCAAGCGAACATGGAACTCCAATTAAAATTAGACGTGAACATCAATCTGCCAGGACTAAAAAGTTCTTATTTCTTCACCAAGATACAAGCTTCCACTGATTATCATGTTATGTTAGTTCTGTTTCTATTTGTATAAACATGATCATTATCATAGTTTGTTCATTATACATGATGTTTCATTTGTGCTTACTGAATTTTGTTTTATTGTATTACAAAGAAAGATTTGGCAGGTCTTTAATATCGTATGTTGATGATAGTCAACATATAAACTGGCTTGCTTCTGGTTTAGCTCTAATATTGGACGGTGAAGATAAGAAGGAAAGTAGTCACAAAAATCGTCTCGTTTCATATTGTGATGATTTTGGTGAACAGTCCCTTGAACGGACGCTTGGATACGTGTTTGACCTCCCGTATAAAACGATTAGTCTGTTGACGTCTCAAGTTGATGCTGATGCATACTAAAACAAGTTCTTTGACCTCAAAAGTCAAAATTGCTTACTAGGGTAAACTATAACTATCATTACTTGGGGCAAACGGGAAGTCAACAAGAAAGCGAAGCCGTTTGACTTTCTGTGGTCAACTAAGCCTGATATTGATCTCAAAAGTGATAGAATAAACACTTTTAACTTGTTTATATGAATATCGTGTGATGTTTTAATGTTTAGCAATTGATGAAATTTACTGCTTTTATGTTGTATAATTATTCAACTCGGTCTCGGAAAAGTCAAATCCGAACTGGACCGTATCTGTATCATGATTTCAAATTAAGTTGCCAATTTTCGTATCGGATTTGCATCCGAACAAATACCACTGCGATTTTAAACCAAATTTGTGATTACCAATTCAACCCAATTATCCAAATTTCAATTTTACCTAAATACAAAGCTGAACCTAAACCGAATAAACTAAAAATCCGAATAAATAGAAACGAAGCTTGAAAACTGAAAGCGAAACCAAAAGCTGAATAAACTAAACTGAACCAAAACTAAAATCCGAATAAACTGAGTTGGAATGAAGGATGCTTAAAATGTTTTTTTAACTTTTGGTCAATTATGGAGCATTTAATGCATACAGGTATTGTTATAATTATTAGTCTAATTTATTTGCTATATGTAGGGGTTTGTTAGTGAGACCCAACCCTTGCCAAAAGGGATACCACTTATGGAGCATTTAGCACTGGTGTTGTCACAAGCATCAAAATTGATATTGGACTTTGTCATTATTCTAATTTATTTGCTCTTATTGTTTATAGACTAGCGTGGGGTTTGTATTGAGGAGACCTCGCATGCCTCAAGGGAAGGTACTGTTACATATTAGTAACATAAACTTATTATTAGTTAATTAACTAATTGATTTGGTTAAAACTTTAAAGCAATCAACATGGGCTTTAGAGGCCATTGGACTCTGTTGCTGATCGATCTCTGACTGTTTAGGAAAAGCATATGGTGTATACAGGCCCGTGAACAAGTCTTGCGTCCAGCGACAGATGACATGTCATTTGACGAGTATGTACATCAGGTACCGTTACATATCAAAGTTGATAGTCACATAAACCTATTATTAGTTAATTGATTTGGTTAAAAACAATCACTATGAAACAAGGGTTTGTGTTTTTCATGAACCTTTTGTAACCGCCCGATAAAAAATAATACGCTTATAGATAGATGGCTAGCTCGTGTTGTATGAACCTTAACAGTCTTAATATTTATTGTTCTAATCTTTTTTGCTCTGATTGTTTAGGTAGCGAAGGAACTTCAGACTACTCACGGTAAAAAGATCTTTGAGGGGGCTTTCGACTTTGGCTTTTATTAATCAGGGACATGACCTGATCGTATTCCGTATCATTTGTATTTGTTGCTTAAGAAAGCAGGTGAGGCTTTCACATCACTGGTGATTTGGCGGTTTTGAAAACGGCTGAAGAAAAAATTGCCTTATTTCACCCTCATGTGCCACGTGACTTTGAATAGTATGCATACTGCTGCCTTTTTCTTCAGCCCCCCCCCCCCCCCCCCGGCTGCCCTCTTCTCAAAGAGTCTTCCTTTATTATTGTATTAAGATTAAGAAGATTGCATGCACATTTTTTTCATTTAATGCAGCCACCCGCAAATAGTAGTCAAATGCTTTCTTGGCTTCTATGACACCATGCATGAGCCTATTTACCGAATGGATGGTTACACTCTTTATCCTTATGTTGCCTTCCTTATGATGGTGGGGTGGGATCCGCGGACCCATCTTAGGCAACAAACGATGGTTGATATTATGAACATTATTCACTCACGAAAGACACCTACATTATGGGGGATGACTTCTTATCAGATGTCATTCTATTGTAAACTATGTTCCTGCTTTGGGATTGAATGCCATCGTTTAGAGACCGCTTCTGAGGATGATGCGTGTTTGATGAATATGAGAAGAAAGGAATTCCTAGCTTCTAATGAGCGAAGACGTCTGATGGTGGGTACTAATGAAAACCTAGATCTTAATTTTGGTATGTTTTCTTGATCAATGGTAGTGTTAAGATGTTGCATTTAATGGTACAGTTCATTGACGGGTTTTTTTATTTTTTCCCAAAATGCTGACCATCATCAATCATTATGTCCATTTTGTTCCTGAAGTCATGTAAAATATGCATCTGTATTTGTGGTTTTTAATTATAATGTAATTGGTGTTGAATCTTAATTAATCATGGTGGAATTAGTTATTAGACATATGGTGGTGAGGTTTAATGGAATGAAAATTGCAGTTTATGGTGGATTTAGGGATGTAATATGTTAATGGTGTTGACTTAACAATGCTACCGAATGACTAATTGCCAAATTGGCGTGGTATCTACTAACTTCAAGCATTTTTAAAAGCGTGCAATTAAGTAATCACATTTTGTTACAGATGCACGACTTGTGGTGGTACAGAGCTAGCATACTATTTGTGTTGCATTGGGATTGGAGAATATCGGTATCTTGTGGACTTTCGGTTCATAAAGAAAAATGAAGTTTCGCGATGTGTTACGAGCTCACAAAAGTGCATAAGATTTGCTCCTAAATGATGATGCATTTCTTAAATGGAATATGTAGGAAATGCATATATAATTGGAAAAGGCCAATTTTTTGAATGTGATGCATAAGGCGTTTTAAATGTGATATTTAAGACATTTACTGTAAACAAATGTCACGAACTGAACCAATGCCACCGATTTCTTGTTGCCTGCACCTGTTTATAAAGCCGAATACACTGCTTTAGTAAGGTTGGTACTGTATATATAGAATTCATAAAGTTTGTACAAGTTCATGAAATCAAGCAAAGGGGGTTTCATGGTGACCATTAAATGGAATTTATGTGGGCTTAAGCCATGTCCGTACACATATCAACTTATTCCATGGGTCGTTTCATGTCAAAAACACATCAACTGATTTCTTATTGTTGGTTTTGTTCTATCTTGTTTGACTAATTAACGTGTTGGAGCTTGCAAGAAGCTTTATTACAAATGAAAGATGTGAAACCAATTATGTTGGCAACCAAATTCGCATTGGGATTTTTAAGCTCCTATTCCTTCTCTAGCATTCTGACATGGCACATGGAGTCGGTATTTCTTTTTTTAATTGCTTTGCGTTGTAAATGTCGTATTCTTAGTTTTATAGCATAAAAAGTATCTGTTTCAATTCTTTTTTTTTTTTTTTTGTAGCTAAAATTGTTTGTTTGATCAATGCTCATTTATTCAGATGCAAAATTACAGGAGGAAGAAGGAACGAAAGGAAACTAGAGAAAGGGAGCTTCGTGAAGGCATGCAGACTTTACAAGTAAATGGCATTTGAAAAGCCACTTTTATTTATGATTGCTTATTTAAAATGCTTATGTGCTTGTTACGTCCAAAAGCATACAAGCAAATATGGAAAACTTTTTTTAATCATAACTCATGCTTGCATCACTTTTGAAGAATCAATACTCATTGCATAGCGTGCTCTCGCTTGACCTCACTCACTGTCAAGGTATGTTGAGGTTTTCGTTTGGAATCTTGGATTCTACCCCGATCTAATTATGCGAATGGTTTTGTTTATTATTTTTGTTTGTTATCTCGATAACTTGGATACGACAGAAGGGTGTGATGATTTGAGTATAGCATGGCTTTGGTTCTTTATTTGATTGATTTAAATTTGTGTCTGATTTATGGGCGAAAAGTGATGACCATGTGAGCTAATGTGTTGGTAAGTTTTAGCTATATTGATTAGTCATGTGACTTATGTGCAAATAACCCATGAAAAAGGCGTGCTTTGTTGTGAATTCTTATTTTACTCGTTTGCTTTACTTACATGTAGACTGACTTCAGTACTGAATGAGACAAGTACGTATCCTATTCTATATCAATTTTCTATGAACACTTAAAAAGCAAATTTACATATTTGGATGTATTCGGTCAATAAAGTTTCGCTTCGCATGGATGTTTCGCTTCGCATGGAAGTTTCGTTTCGCATGGGAAGTTTCGCTTCGCATGGGAGCTTCGCTTCGCAGGGAAGTTTCGCTTCGTATGGAAAGTTTCGCTTCGCATGGAAGTTTCGCTTCGCATGGGAAGAAGTTTCGCTTCGCATGTCTGTGCGCTGCGAAATCTTTTCCTTTTCTTCGTTTTTACCATTTTAAAGCCATTTTCCTCCGTGACTCTTCCTTAGGGCCCGATTTTACCCTTTTTATGGGTTTTGGGTCGTACCAACTTTGTATACCCGAGTTGTCAAGGTCCGGATATCACATTTTTGTCCTATAACACCCCCGTGAGGTTATAAATCACCAAGTTTACGTTTTTCTTACGTTATACAACCCGATCTATCGTTCTATAAGTTTGCATGTCGAAATCAACCCCAAAAACTCAACCTCGTTGGCCAAAACTCACCTTTTTGGTCTCGGGTTCGGATCTGGACAAATCCGAGGATCTTGGTGGTATTTCTTGTTGTTTTATGGTGTTCATACCCAAGATTCATTCTTCCTTTGGCACGGGTTTGGATCCGGGTAGAAGAGAGAAAGTGTGTGTGTTATTGAGTGTGTGTATGGTGAAAGGAAAGAAAAATGGTGAAAGGGTGGAGGAGTTGGGTTTATACAGGGGGCTATGGGCCACACAACCCACTCACAATTCCAAATTCCATTATTATCCAAACATTAACACACACAATTAAACTAACGAGACATAGTTAATAATAAAACTTTCTGTTATATACTACTCTCGGAAATGCGGATGTTACACATTTCTAATTTTCAGTTTGTTTATATATATAATTAAGTTTTGTGCATGTATTTATACGTCGATATTTTTGTTCGTATTTGTATTCATTAACACGACCCATTGTGTCGTTTCGGTGTATTACCATTTATTATTTTATCATCATATAATATTCCCGACAATTTAAAGTCAGTTATTCTTTCGTTTTCCATTATTGTGGCCAAATAAGGAAACACCGAGGTTTAGAGATTATTAAATTTAATCAACTCGCAAACTATTTGGGTATAATACGAAAATACCCAAGAATTATAACTTTCAATGCATCTTTTAAAATATATCAAATTTCAAGGATCTATATGTAATTATGTTTTAAATTCTAATTTTTTAAAACCATTACAAACTCCAGGGGCTGTTATGAAAATATGAATTTAAAATAACATTTTTTTCAATAAAGTAGCAGCAGCCACGTTTTTCCGGCCGCCATGTTCGCCGGCGGCGGCAGTAGTTCCGGCAACAGCTAAAAAACCCCCACAAATCTCGCGATTTGACCTTGATAATTATTGTAATGGCTGTAGTCTTCGTCATTCAACGTTAATCAATATATTAATTAGATTATAACGTCCTATAATCTTCCCTTTAATTTCATTGAACACGTCGGAATATCGGCTAAGTTAATTAACCTCATTTCAATCATCAAACACATCTTAATTTTATCCTCTCTTTAACCTCCGTTTTACCCTCCTAAGCTCCGAGCTCCGGCCGTCGTTCTCCACTTTTCTGGCATCATTACGGGTAATCAATTTTTGTATTAGTTTTTAGCCGATTAACAAAACCCCTAAACTAATTTTTACAAACATGGAACGAATTAAAGGTTTGAAATTCTAGGGTTTAAAGGTTGAAGATGATCTTGAGATATAGTATATATATATTTTGAATAAGGAATGTTAACAATAATTAAGCTAGTCCATCTGGTTAATGCACTTGCTTGTGATCTCCAAGACCCGGGTTCGAACCCTGTAACGCCCGGAAATTTCGTTAATCGGCTCGATCATTTATAAAAGTTTGTTTAAAAGGCGTGGTTTCATCTTTCTAATTTAGAGCCTTGTAGTACGTTGTAAAAGTCCATTTGTCAATCCTTTTGCTCAGGACATCACCTTTGGGTACTTATATAACTAGATTAGTTTGTAGCACCTGCTAATTTTCGTTTAACGGCATGCACGTGTGTAGAGTTTGTATGTTAAACGGGATTTGATCTTTCAACTTGAGGGGTCTCCTAGTAATTCTTTAAAAGTCCATCCTTTAAGCTTTGGGAACAAGTCATCACTTTTGCAATTAGAGGGACTGCTTTTGTGAACTGCCTAAAGATAATATAACTTTGGTCGCTTCCCTTTTGTCTTGCGATCGGAAATCCCAAGCAGCCCCAACCACGGTTTTTTCACCTCTCCAAGCAATCCAAACCTGGTTCCAATCAATTCAAGGTTAGTACCATGTCAATGAACTTCTTTTTCACCATTAAATCATTTATTGGACCCTAGAGATGTCATAAACATGTTAGGGTTTGAGTTTTGATGATAACAGTTTGCTGACAGATTCGTACTCGTTTATTGTTTGGTCTGTAACTCAATGATAATTGATTGTTTTTTATTGATTCTTGTTTCCATGATGTTCTACTTTGACTCTTGTTTCCAGATTCGTACTCGTTTATTGTTTGGTCTGTTCCATGAGTGCTCAAACGGTTCGGTAGAACGCGAATTCTCGCTTAAACGGTCATTCGTGCGTTGTACAAGGGAATGGCCAACCTATTCATCTCGTGTAGTGTCGAGGGGACTTAATTGCTGTAATAAAGTTATATTTTACCTAATCGGGCCTGATTTGGTTGGTAATTACTTACACGGCGTGATAACGCGCGAATTCGACACAATTAACATAGACCGGGTGTAGTTTGTAAACGCTTTTGTCCCCGTTTTTACTTGAGGGTAGTGTTGGTAAATTTAAGGCCTCGGGGGCTTATGTAAATGATATTATCATGGGTGAGGTTTCGGGTCAATTAAATTATGTTAGGATGTCCCGTAGAATAAGCGAGTCAGTTCGGGTTAGTTAGTAATTGTTGTGTGTAACTCGACAGGCTTTTGATTTGCAGGACTGCTCAGATATTCTCTAGCTCATTGGTACATGTGTGACTTGTGTCAGGTGAGTTACATGATGCCCCCTTTTAATCTTTTTATGTTTTAGGCTAGCATGCACACCATATTACAATTTTACCCAATTTTAATCGTTTAAACTGTTTGAATGGTATTTCATAGTCTTACTCGTATTTGTACATTTATGAAACCATGTATGAATTATATTCTATGCCTTAGTATATTTTACGGGTCTATATATCTATATTATATTTGACCTCCATCTCTCTCTCTCTCTCTCTCACTCAGACGCCGTAACATTTATGACTTCTTTATGATTTCCGGAGAACTTTATAATCCCGGCTACGTTGGTTTAAGTCGCCTGCCCCGGAGACGTTTCCTCTCCTGGGTCCGTTTCATGTTCAATTACGCCTTTAAACCCTATCTTAAACTACCGCTTCAATTGAACGCTTCTAACTCTTCCACTCCCCATCCGATTGGGAACAACTCCATAAATTATTCATCTCTCAGGTTCAGGTTTCAATTTCGTTGTCCATTGTTTTTCAGGTTTCAATTTCATCTCTAATTATCATTCTTTTTAGGGTTCATACAGTTTTTAATTTGGTTACGATTAATAGATTATTCAGGTATCAAATTTCATCTCAATTAAACATGTATATTTGGTTGTTTGATTGTAATTTAGGAAATCGATTTGTTTGGTCAGTAATCTTGTAAGGCTAACCACACTAATCTTGGCTGGCAACAATTTTATGATATGCTGCTAAGGCTACTCTATCTCAATAAAATTCTCTCTTTTTGGCAGACTGTTTCAATTTGCAGGCTTTATAAGATGAAAGATTTAAATACCCTAGGTGTGTGATATGAACTCGATTACTATATATACATGTTTGTTGAATTAAGAACTTGATTTCTGTCTCTGTGACCTGCGTTTCATTCAAAGAATCCAATTTCTATAATTGGTGAAACTCTTAGAAAGGTTAAGCCAATTACAAAAGCAAGTCATTTAAACAGGATAACTTCAACTTAAATTTGTCCGGATAATATGATTATAATGAGTGTTCGTTCATCAGCTTGTACAGTAGTTTTACTTTTTTTTTAATTCATTTTTTTACCCAATCTTGTTTTGGCCCATTTCATATTTCATATGACATTGCATACACATTATTTAGGGAGTTCTTGCTGATATTTTGGAACCAATTATGGGAAAGGGATAAATTCGTGTTGAGTTAGCCACTTGGAAACAAACATGAAGAGGTAATACTTTTTTTAAGAGTCAAATATATCAATAACTCCACTTAGGCACTTAATAACTGAGTAATTATGATGGCTAATGATGAAGCATATAACTTATTAAGTCTTTTAAGTTTGATGTTTTTTCTATAGTCATGTGCATTGTTTTAAATGTTTTAAAGTAATAGCTCCGGGTTTCTATTCCTTATATTTTGAAGCTATGGTGAAAATGTTTGCCAATTGTTTTGAAAGATCAATATCAAAACTTGAGAAGCTTCCGGAAGCCAAAAGCTTGCAAGGAGAGCAGGAAACTGAGTTAGATATTGAAGCAGATTTCTCCAATTTAGCAATTGGTATAATCGGTCTTGGTGTTTTCAATTATGACAAAATAAAATACTTGTGCTTTAAACATCTTAGTTCACAAGATCAACTCTTTTGTCATTTTGGATAGGAATTAACATAAAAATATATATTAACAAAAATTAGATGAGTAATAGGCTTGTTTAGGCTCAAGTTCGGGCTCTTTTTTAAGCTAGACTCGAGTTAAGCTAGACTCGATTTGATTTTTTAATAAGTCGATCTCGAGTAGCTCACGAACGGCTTGGCTTGCTTACACCCCTAGGTTTATCTTATTTTATGAATATTATTTTCAGCTTTTTGAAGAAGCTAAGAAGTTTTGCTTTCAAGCTTGTGTGAAAGTTGTTGCTTATGGTGGTGAAGAATTTATAATCAGCCTATATATCAAAACTCTATTTTTGTGTATGCTTATAATGACTGTGGATATCTTATTCGGATTATGGCGATGTAGTTGAGTGTGTTGGGAAGGGGGTGTGATCGATGCTGGGTTTCTGGAGTGTTTAGATATGCTTTCTTTTCTTGTCCTAGACAAACGCCGTCGTTCAGTGCAAATTTTCCCACCTAAGAAGCACTGAACTTATCATATGGCAACCGCCCATTAATTTCAAAGAAAGATTTATATTTCCGGATCCATTCATTACCCAAGAAGCAATCCTGAGGTAAATTTATCAATGTGCTTATTTTCTTGATTATTATTATGATTATTAGTATTATTCTTTTTTCTATTTGGTATATTGCAATCAATAACTAATTTCTGGGAATTTATTTTCATGTTTTAGATGTTGCAAGATTTTATTTCGAAGGCAAAAGGAGGGTTGGATATGATTCAGACTTATGTTCAACCGCAACCTGGCAAGTAAGTGCATTTCTTGTAACACCACCTGTTATCGAATCAACCGCCTTATTAGTAGGACCGGTTTTGAAAATAGTTGTACTTTTTGCATGTTACGTTGGTGAGAAGTTAAAAAAAGGATAGAACTAAAATGTTTCAAAGATAATAAACGAGCCGTGTTTGTTTTTTTGCTGTGTGTATCTGTAGTGTTAACCTAAATACGTAGTCTGAGAAAACAAAATGCGAGATTCTTTATAGAAAAAATATATATTTATTTTTAATCTGATTCCAACCTCCATAGTTCAAAGAGAGGATGCTTATAATCGGACCAGTTATGTAAAAGATATTGATGGTTTTTTTTCTTTTCTTTTAGTAATATTTTGAAGCAGGTATGATTTGGTGAAGTTGATTAAAGACACCGTTCATAATAATGGAAACATCGACCCTGTCGAGCATGTTGAGGAGTCCATAAATTCCAAGAAAGATGAGCTAAGAAATGAAGATACACCTGTATTTTATATTTACATTTTATTGGAAATTTGTAACTAAGCTATTATATGCTCAGTCTTTTCATCTAAAGTAGTTGAAAGTTTACATGTGGTGGACAATAATATTACTGATCAAGTTGTTATTCAACTACCTGAAACTGAAGTTGAAGTAGTTGTCAATTCTCCGGAGAGCGTGATTGTGGAAGTGTCAGTTGTGGAATTTATTTATGTTCTTGAATGTTTCTTTAACTTATTTTGTGTTCCTACATTTACATTTGTTAATATATTCATGTATAATATACAAAAATAATTTAATGCAACAAAAAAAAAGTTATAATTCTTGGGCTACTTGCAATGTTTTATTTTATTGATATTTATGTTCTCTAATGTGACCTTATATAGTAAACACTTAATGGGATGTTGCTTGGGATATTGGCCGTACATTTTTTAAATGCTAAAAAAGGGTACAAAATGCCATTTTATACATGGGTATATATACATGAGTTGGTTTGGTTTGGTTATTCTTTTAAAACGAACTAAAACTAAACATGTTGGTTGCTTAAAAACCAAAGCTAATTAATTTTCGTTAATTTGGTTATCGCTTCTCAATAGTTTTGGTAAAACTATCTATCGCGAAGCACGGGCTTAGCCGTTAGAATATGATTTTGGTATTTGAAATCTTGAACCTTTATCTACACCATGATAACAAGTTCTTATTATGCATTTAGATGCTAATGTGGTGGCCTTGTATATGAAAGACATGATTCACAAATTGAAGTAAAAAAGCCAAAGGAAACTCTATTTTTTGTTATGATTAATCAGTCATACACTTCTTTTTTAACTCTTGTTTATGCTTCACCCACCCATTAACCTTTTTTATACATACAAGCCAATTAAATATGTATTTTTTTCCTTTCTTGGGTTGTTATTGTCTTGTACGGTATTTATTGATGGCTGAAATTAGACCAAAACTTTCAAAACAAGTCCACATAATGACCTAACTGGTACAAATGTCCGTTACAAATTGCAATGGACCACACAGGACAAAAGAACATCGTGTGATTACAAAGATTCACCTTGACTTTTGTGTATGTGTGTATATAAGCGTCTTTTAATTTTTCAACTGCACATAATGACCCAAACATGACTAAGAAAAACACTGTAGACATTCATTGCATGTAGACAAAAGTCGCGGCGTAATGCACAAGTAATGTTGGCACCATAATAAATCGAAACGCTACTAACCGAGTTCTCTGTTGCATCCCCACCGTAACGCGCGGGCTCTCCCACTAGTACCTATTTAATCATAAACCGCATGGGGTTTGAATATAACACTAACTCTATGATCATAAACCGCAAACAAAATATCATAATCATTAACTAAGTTTAGCTGAAAACACAATCACCAAACTAACTAACCAATCATAAATACCTATTTAATGAATTAGACTAGACTATTAAGAAAGCAATGATTTCATTAGCATGCATTCTTCACAAGAACTGATGCCATGACTCAGGCTGAAAGCGATGCTCCATTGATGGAGATTCAAGACTGTAACTCTCCTCCTCATTACTCACATGATCACCATCTTCATTCAACATCAGCGAATCAGCCGACGGCATCAAATTAAGGTTCCAAGACTGCATGCTCATCTGGTTGTTCTGAATATTCTCATAATTTTTAATTCTGCTTTGCACATCAATGATTTTTTTCTCCAGCCCTTCCGCAAACTTCCTCAAATCCGCTTCCGTGCAATTATCCAAGAAATCAAACCACGAAGGAAACTTGGTGGTTTGATTTCTTGGATAATTGATTAGTCATGTGACTTATGTGCAAATAACCCATGAAAAAGGCGTGCTTTGTTGTGAATTCTTATTTTACTCGTTTGCTTTACTTACATGTAGACTGACTTCAGTACTGAATGAGACAAGTACGTATCCTATTCTATATCAATTTTCTATGAACACTTAAAAAGCAAATTTACATATTTGGATGTATTCGGTCAATAAAGTTTCGCTTCGCATGGAAGTTTCGTTTCGCATGGGAAGTTTCGCTTCGCATGGGAGCTTCGCTTCGCAAGGAAGTTTCGCTTCGTATGGAAAGTTTCGCTTCGCATGGAAGTTTCGCTTCGCATGGGAAGAAGTTTCGCTTCGCATGTCTGTGCGCTGCGAAATCTTTTCATTTTCTTCGTTTTTACCATTTTAAAGCCATTTTCCTCCGTGACTCTTCCTTAGGGCCCGATTTTACCCTTTTTATGGGTTTTGGGTCGTACCAACTTTGTATACCCGAGTTGTCAAGGTCCGGATATCACATTTTTGTCCTATAACACCTCCGTGAGGTTATAAATCACCAAGTTTATGTTTTTCTTACGTTATACAACCCGATCTATCGTTCTATAAGTTTGCATGTCGAAATCAACCCCAAAAACTCAACCTCGTTGGCCAAAACTCACCTTTTTGGTCTCGGGTTCGGATCTGGACATATCCGAGGATCTTGGTGGTATTTCTTGTTGTTTTATGGTGTTTATACCCAAGATTCATTCTTCCTTTGGCACGGGTTTGGATCCGGGTAGAAGAGAGAAAGTGTGTGTGTTATTGAGTGTGTGTATGGTGAAAGGAAAGAAAAATGGTGAAAGGGTGGAGGAGTTGGGTTTATACAGGGGGCTATGGGCCACACAACCCACTCACAATTCCAAATTCCATTATTATCCAAACATTAACACACACAATTAAACTAACGAGACATAGTTAATAATAAAACTTTCTGTTATATACTACTCTCGGAAATGCGGATGTTACACATTTCTAATTTTCAGTTTGTTTATATATATAATTAAGTTTTGTGCATGTATTTATACGTCGATATTTTTGTTCGTATTTGTATTCATTAACACGACCCATTGTGTCGTTTCGGTGTATTACCATTTATTATTTTATCATCATATAATATTCCCGACAATTTAAAGTCAGTTATTCTTTCGTTTTCCATTATTGTGGCCAAATAAGGAGACACCGAGGTTTAGAGATTATTAAATTTAATCAACTCGCAAACTATTTGGGTATAATACGAAAATACCCAAGAATTATAACTTTCAATGCATCTTTTAAAATATATCAAATTTCAAGGACCTATATGTAATTATGTTTTAAATTCTAATTTTTTAAAACCATTACAAACTCCAGGGGCTGTTATGAAAATATGAATTTAAAATAACATTTTTTCAATAAAGTAGCAGCAGCCACGTTTTTCCGGCCGCCATGTTCGCCGGCGGCGGCAGCAATTCCGGCAACAGCTAAAAAACCCCCACAAATCTCGCGATTTGACCTTGATAATTATTGTAATGGCTGTAGTCTTCGTCATTCAACGTTAATCAATATATTAATTAGATTAAAACGTCCTATAATCTTCCCTTTAATTTCATTGAACACGTCGGAATATCGGCCAAGTTAATTAACCTCATTTCAATCATCAAACACATCTTAATTTTATCCTCTCTTTAACCTCCGTTTTACCCTCCTAAGCTCCGAGCTCCGGCCGTCGTTCTCCACTTTTCTGGCATCATTACGGGTAATCAATTTTTGTATTAGTTTTTAGCCGATTAACAAAACCCCTAAACTAATTTTTACAAACATGGAACGAATTAAAGGTTTGAAATTCTAGGGTTTAAAGGTTGAAGATGATCTTGAGATATAGTATATATATATTTTGAATAAGGAATGTTAACAATAATTAAGCTAGTCCATCTGGTTAATGCACTTGCTTGTGATCTCCAAGACCCGGGTTCGAACCCTGTAACGCCCGGAAATTTCGTTAATCGGCTCGATCATTTATAAAAGTTTGTTTAAAAGGTGTGGTTTCATCTTTCTAATTTAGAGCCTTGTAGTACGTTGTAAAAGTCCATTTGTCAATCCTTTTGCTCAGGACATCACCTTTGGGTACTTATATAACTAGATTAGTTTGTAGCACCCGCTAATTTTCGTTTAACGGCATGCACATGTGTAGAGTTTGTATGTTAAACGGGATTTGATCTTTCAACTTGAGGGGTCTCCTAGTAATTCTTTAAAAGTCCATCCTTTAAGCTTTGGGAACAAGTCATCACTTTTGCAATTAGAGGGACTGCTTTTGTGAACTGCCTAAAGATAATATAACTTTGGTCGCCTCCTTTTTGTCTTGCGATCGGAAATCCCAAGCAGCCCCAACCACGGTTTTTTCACCTCTCCAAGCAATCCAAACCTGGTTCCAATCAATTCAAGGTTAGTACCATGTCAATGAACTTCTTTTTCACCATTAAATCATTTATTGGACCCTAGAGATGTCATAAACATGTTAGGGTTTGAGTTTTGATGATAACAGTTTGCTGACAGATTCGTACTCGTTTATTGTTTGGTCTGTAACTCAATGATAATTGATTGTTTTTTATTGATTCTTGTTTCCATGATGTTCTACTTTGACTCGTGTTTCCAGATTCGTACTCGTTTATTGTTTGGTCTGTTCCATGAGTGCTCAAACGGTTCGGTAGAACGCGAATTCTCGCTTAAACGGTCATTCGTGCGTTGTACAAGGGAATGGCCAACCTATTCATCTCGTGTAGTGTCGAGGGGACTTAATTGCTGTAATAAAGTTATATTTTACCTAATCGGGCCTGATTTGGTTGGTAATTACTTACACGGCGTGATAACGCGCGAATTCGACACAATTAACATAAACCGGGTGTAGTTTGTAAACGCTTTTGTCCCCGGTTTTACTTGAGGGTAGTGTTGGTAAATTTAAGGCCTCGGGGGCTTATGTAAATGATATTATCATGGGTGAGGTTTCGGGTCAATTAAATTATGTTAGGACGTCCCGTAGAATAAGCGAGTCAGTTCGGGTTAGTTAGTAATTGTTGTGTGTAACTCGACAGGCTTTTGATTTGCAGGACTGCTCAGATATTCTCTAGCTCATTGGTACATGTGTGACTTGTGTCAGGTGAGTTACATGATGCCCCCTTTTAATCTTTTTATGTTTTAGGCTAGCATGCACACCATATTACAATTTTACCCAATTTTACTCGTTTTAGGCCAGTACGCTTATAAACATCGATCAATCTTTTGAGTTGGTCATGATCGGGTGAGAAGATTTGGGGGGTTTCTTGATCATCACTGTAGAGTATCATGGGAACATTTATGTCGCAAAGGGTTGCGAGTTTTCGAGCTTTCTGGATCATGTTTTCGTTTCTTATGTTGAAAGTGAATTTGCGTTTTTTGGGGTCGGAGATTGGTTCCATGGTAATTTTGGCACGACCCATGTTTTTGAATCGGTAATATCGAAAAAGTGTTAGATTTCAAAGGCGGAATAATAATAATAATAATCAATGGGAAGAGAAAGAGAAAGAGAAAGAGAGATGGAAATTACGATGATATGTTAGGGAAGAATGGTGATCTGAATGAGTAAAAGAATGTGTCCTTATATAAGGAGTACGGTTTTAAAAACAGGAAAATATTATGAATGCAATAATCTTTTGAAATTAGGAAACTCGATTTCCGTATATAAATACTATTCATACGTCTAATATATTAATGAAATAAGACGTGATAAAAAGTCATACGGATACCATTTTATTTTTATTTTTTTAACAATAAATAAATCAACACATACAAAAAACGTTCCGGGTTTATCTATATCTATATATCTATATCTATACTATATTGGTCTATATGTCTATGTAACACACGGGTTAAAAGACTATTCTTAATCAAAATATTAGAAAATATATATGACATTTTGAATGAGTGTTTTTTTGAAATATAACCTATTTTCAATTTCATTAATTAGAAACTATAATTGTGATAATAAATATAAATCATTCCGTAAAAGTTAATCTTGTAAATTATTCCTTAAGGTTGAAGTAAAAGTTAACCTTGACTTCCAAGAAAATGATTTAAATTTTGTACATTTATTTATATTATTTAACAATAAATGTTGACATCTTAATTTTAAATCATCGATATACATTTTGTATTAAATTTTTTCTATCGAATTGAAAATTTATTAATAAATAAGCAATGTAGAGATTATATCGAAACAGAAGGCAAGCGTGTAACAAGTTGCGCCGCTACTCTCTTTTTGTATTGCAAAACTCGATCTTGAATATCTACTATTATAATAAACAAAAATGATGATTCAACCACATATTCCTTAATAGGCTATTCTTTTATCTTTAATTCTTAATTATTTTATTAAAATAAATCATTTAAAACCTTTCATAACTTATCTCTTTATCACATCCAAACATCAAAATTCTAACATGTTTTTCCCCTAATATTTAATTATAGAGAAAATTACTGTTTGCATCCCAGTGGTTTTAGGGCGGAGACACAATGAGTCCCTGAAAATTTTTTTAAACTAGTTGAGTCCTTGTGGTTTCAAAAATGAACCATTTGAATCTCTGTGGTTTCAGAAATGAACAATTTAAGTCCCTGTAGTTTCAGTAAAATGAAAGTTTACCCTAAAAGTTAAGTAACGGCAGAGACTCAAATGGTTCATTTTGAAACCACAGTGACTCAACCAGTTCAAAAAAATTTCGGGGACTCATTGTGCCTCCGTCCTGAAACCACATGGATGCAAACAGTAATTTTCTCTTAATTTTAACAAAAAGAAATGTTTCTTCATGATATCCTTTTATAATATTTGTTTTAAAATTTTAATATAACATTATATTGTTTCTTACAATTTAATAATGACTTATAAAAAATAATAGTCTTGATAATTTCAGATTAACAAGTGAAAGCTTTAAATTTTATACTTTATTTTATTTTTAATTTAAACTATAATCTACACTTAAAACTTTAATTTAAAAACCAATCATGATTTTTTTAAAATCTTTCATTTTCTGACTATAATTATAACTTCTATTATATTTCAATAATAATAATAATAATAATAATAATAATAATAATAACATGCTCAAGGGCGTAGAAACTAATTTTTATATAATCTTACTATCCTATGTTTTTTTATCAAAATTGGTTTATTTCGCATAAAAATAAAACAAATGTTAACAACGGCAATTTTCATCGTCAGCCATGCTGTGTTACATACTCATATGCATCAAATCTAGATAAATACATTTCAGGAAAAATACAGGTAAACATGACCAAAATATCCAACGGTCGTTGATATCTAAAACCTATAATGGTTTCATGTTGTTTGGGATATTTTGTTGTTTTGAAAAATGAAGCTGTTTTTTATATTTAAGATAATGCTTTTATGTATTAAAATACTTTTCAGTTTTTGTGGACTAGCATTGTTTTAAACTTTTATTATATGGTATTTTGCTTTTATATATATATATATATATATATATATATATATATTGAATGTTAAAACACAAATATTAATTTATATTATATTGATTTATAATATAATTTTTATTTAAACTTGATGTATTGTTTATTTAAGTATTTGTATGAGTTGTATAAATCTTTTTTTTAAATACTATTCTTCTCAAAAATATAAATCACTATATAAAATTAATATTAGTACTAAATGTCTTATGTTTTTAGTAATAATCGTGTGTTATTAGTAAGAAAAAGTTAATTAAATAAATTTTAAGCATTATATATAAAGAAATTTTTAGAGATTTATGTTGC
The DNA here is from genome assembly GCF_021521415.1 of Bidens hawaiensis. Taxonomy (NCBI): domain Eukaryota; kingdom Viridiplantae; phylum Streptophyta; class Magnoliopsida; order Asterales; family Asteraceae; genus Bidens; species Bidens hawaiensis. The sequence goes on from NW_027502279.1 coordinate 38,122, forward strand.
ACTTTCTAGATTAAAATTAGAAATTGAGTCAATCTTCTAATATTCAATGAAGAGTGTAATTACAAATGTTGTATATGAAGAAATTTTAGAGATTAATGAAAATTTATCATCTAATTTTCTTTTTATTTTTTTATTTTATGAAAATTTTATTGTATTCTACGTTGTAATACATATTTATATTCATTCATCTAATACCAAATTAGTATCCGTATTTCACATTGTTTTGATATTTTGTAATATAGTTTATTCAACCTGTGTATATACGGGTATTTAACCTGGTAAAGTATGTATATAAATAAACTAATTACATAGTCAACATTGAATATGGAATTGTGTAAAGTCATCGAATTATATAAACCATAATTGTAAAGTTCACAAAATCTCATAAATAATATTTTTGACATTTGTTTTTTCCAATTCCTTCTAAAACAAACTTCCAAAAAGCTAACCGTAGTTACGAAATATATTATAAACCGAAAATCATATTTTGAAATTTCATCATAAACTAACAAAAAGAAACCAATGATAAATTAGTTTTTCTTTGTTGCCTTGTTCACCATTAACCTGCCTTCGTTTCAGCCACATTAAAAGACACAAGTATCATTAGTTTTCACACCATGGACTTTAGTAAATCCATCCCATTTGTGCACACGAAACGTTACACATGTACCTCCGACGGCCATAGAGACTAAGAATGATATTTACATGATGTCAAAATCAAAAGTTACATGAGAAATATCTTGAGCATACGGCGGTGGAAATTCAGCAGATGAGCCAAAAACCCGAGCAGAAGTAGACACTGGAGCTGTAGCAACCGGTGCACTTGATGCAGTAAGAACAATAGACTGCACATACTATGCTACCACCTCCGAAGTAGTCAAAGAAACAGTAGTCAAAAACTTATTAAAGGAAATAGATATCTAAATCATTATACAATCAAACAATGAAAAGTTGAAAATAGAGGTGTATATTGTCTTTTATTAACATAAACGAATATTAAAGAATCAGCTTAACAGAGCTAAAATGGAGCCTTGAACCATGAGTTTTGTATCCGAACCAGTGTTTTAAAAACCAGTTTTTTACTCGTATCGGATTGGGCTAAAAAATGATACAACCGGTTGAACCGGGTTATATCGAGAGGTTCAACCGGTTGAATAGTTTACCTTATAATTTCCTATAAATACAACTTTAACTCCAAAAATAACCCAAAAGTAAATTATTTCATAACAAAAAACAATCTAAAAGTTAATCCATATTAAAAAAAGTAACACAAAAGCACTCAATTTAAAAAAAAAAAGAGTTCTAAAGCTAACACGCACACGCTTGAATATTAATTGTTGGGTTAAAAATGATTTTAATAAAATATGGGCAGTAAATATAAAAGATTTCTTGGACATAAAACCGGTTTGCGGTAAAAACTGGTATTTTAGATAAAACCTCCAGTATGATGTTTTAGCAAACCGGCCAAAAATACTGGACTCAAAATACCGGCCTGCTGTGCGAAATCCGGTTTAACCGATTCAACCGGCCGGTTTAAACCGATTTTTAAAACACTGATCCCAACTACATTGATTCAAATTTTGGCAAGTTATCAAGAATTTGTGTAAAGTGGAGCCTTGAACCATGATAAGACGGCAATGTCAGATAGATAATAAGAGGAAAAAGTAGGGGTGTTTTCGGGTTATTTATTCAGGTTTTGGGTTGTTCGGGTTTGAGCTCAAAACAAATTGACCCAAGAACCGACCCAAATAAGTTTAGTTTGTTCGGGTTTCGGGTTAAACGGGTCGGTTAAATTCGGGTCGGGTTTCGGGTTTAACAAATTAAAAAAATTTTACACTTTTAACGATATCATAAACTAAAAAACCATATTCCAAGCTGTTATAAAACCATAATATACAGCCATACTCAACAATAGCATATATTATTTAGCAAACATGAAATTTATCATACAAGCATGCATTAGACGGGATGAAGGAGTGTTGTAGCCTGTGGATTAATACTTGTGTAGATTGAAGAAACATGCTCAATACAGATTGATTTAAACACTGTACTATTTAGGTTTTTGAATTGAAGATACATTCTCAACATGCTTAATGGTAATTAATATATTAGGATGTGATATATCCAATATTAATTGGAGCCTTGAGAACAACCGAACAAGAATACATAAGGTCACTATGTTACTTCACTACTAAGCTTCCCTATAAAAGTTAGGGATAAATACATCGACGTATTATACTTCGGGTTGTTCGGGTCAACCAGAATTTCGGTATTTCAACCCAAAAACCAACCCCAATATTTTATCTCGGGTTCGATTTAGGAGTTTTATCGGTCCGGGTGAATTCGTGTCGGGTTATTCGGTCTCGGGTCGCTTCGGGTCGGGTTCATTATTCCGATACAGTTAAAAAACACACCCCTAGGCAGAAGCATGAAAATTGGATATAAAAAAAAGGACCGAAAACCTCTTCATGGTCCTTGAGGTTCTCCCACTTGTGTCCTCTTGACAAGTCCGGTTCTCCTCTTGACAAGTCCGGTTAAATTTGACTTGATAATAACAAAACTAAATTTTGACATTTGGCCCGTTAGAAAAAACTTATAATTGATCCTTTTTGCAAATTAAAGTTGAGCCAGTGGAGAAGTATAAGAGGGACCAGGGCTGACCTATCGTTTTTTCACTTCATAAGGTAAATATTCATGATTTTGTCCAAATACTTTTGTAGGTATTGAGCACGGTCACCTCTATTGTATTAGGCCCGTGACTTCGGTCATTACTGTGACCGAGCCCAAGCTTCCCCACTGATTTGAGACCATAATAGTAAAACTTAATTTCGGGACCCATTAAAGCAACAAAAAAGATAAATCGTTTAAGAGTTAAATGTGACCAGTAATGAAATTTAAACCGATCCCGTTAAAAAAAAGGGTCCTGCTAATAAGACACCCACCTTCAAAATTCAGACACCCTTCATACAACTAGTATTGCTTATACGAGTCGAATAAACTTCTTTACTCTGACACCCACCAACTTTATACGAGTAGTATAGCCTATACTGCTCGTATACTGTCTATACACCCACTAGACGACTAGTATAGCCGATACGAGTTATTTTTAATCTTTATGCACCCTTTTCAGATCATATATACCAGCTTCTCAAACGGTGTTTGACCTGACTAAATACTTATACGAGTAGTATAATCTAAAAGAGCATGTGTATGACTAGTTTTATACGAGTAGTGTAGGTTATACGACTTGTACAAATAGGGTAATAATTTCATACGTACCGAGATTCTCACGGGTTCGCATGATGAAAATTATTTGAGACGATATAATATTCTAAAAATTATTTAACACGAAACAAGATTCCACCGTTAATTATATGACATGACATAATGGTGTAAATTAAAAAAAAAGAGAAACAGACTGAAAATCTAAGAGTTCGTTCTTTTTTAATAACTAGTATTGTATTTTTCATAAAAAAAATTAATTAAAAAATAAATAATTAATTTTCAGTAGTGTAAAAGTAAGCTATAAACGAGCTTAGAATGTTGTAGGGTATTCCATATGTTCAATGAGACGAGAAATAATTGATTTCTCAGTTAATCATAAGAAAAATCCGATAAAATATTTATTTTAGAAAAGTTGTAGCATAAGTGTTATTTATATTGAGAATTTCTTGTGTTTAATAATTTAAGTCATGTCGTCAACAGTATTCGTATTTGCGTTTGAAAAAAAAATCAATTTTATCTATTACAAATAAATGCTACTAATGTCTGTAGAAAAGAATTTAAAATACATCTCGTATAGCCCATACAACTCGTATGGCTTCCACTCATATATGAAAATTCAAATTGTCTCGTATAGCTCATACAACTCGTATAGGCCTCCACTCGTATTGGCCTTCTCGTATTAATTGGTCAACGGATATTGACAAAAAGCTGCCACCTATACGAGTAGTGTGAGCTATACGACTCGTATAGATGGGCCAAGGTGTCCAAATAGCAAAATGGGTGTTTGAATAGAGAAAGCCAAAAAAAAAACATCAGATTGATCCGTTACAGGTTAAATTTGAGCAAATAATTATTAAACTTACTTTTTGACCCACTAATGAAACGAAAAAAATTGACTGGTTAACTAACCAGGTTAAATAAGAATTGGTAATAATAAGACCAACTTTTTGATAGTTAATGAAACAAATTAATGACCTGTTAACACGTTATATTTGACCTGCTAAAACTTGAAATTTATATAACAGGAAAACATTAATTAATTCGGGAAGTGAATAAAAAATTAAGAATTACCTCATAGAAAAGCATATAACCCATCCGCTTGCTATAACATCATCTTCTTCATCAATTTGTAGTGTGATGCATGCAGACAATATGTTATCAAAATTTGGATGATAAAATTTGATTATAAAAAAATTATAATCACAATTTATGTACCTCAATACGTCCCTGTAAAACAACATTATGCCAGAGAATTTATTTTCCTTGGCAATTAGATTTGCCTATTTCAAAATTTGTAATATAAATAAGATTATAATATGATGCAAATATCATTATTCAACAATCTGATAAATTTTTGTAGTTATTTCAAACTATTAGTATAAATTCTACAAACAAATCCGAAATCGACAATATATACCGAAGATTGTGTATTCATAACCTCTGAAACTAAAATTTGTTTTAACAAACAGATAAAGAAACAAAATATTGACAAACTAATAAGCATGCATTCACAAAAGATACCCAAATCTAAAAAAATATATGAATTCCCAAAGTTATAATTCGAATATGATATTAACAAACAATTTATCATAGATATACAGATTACCAGTTTCAAATTAGCTTATGCATTAATAATAATAGTGACATGATATTTCCAAAACTATTGAAAACTATGGTCTTTTATAAATCATAACTTCGTTTATACATTAATGGAAATAATAGAAGATGGCAAAGATATTGACAGGGCTGGCTCTAGGCATGGGTGAGCTGGACTTCCGTCCGGGGCATGTTATTTCTAGGGGCACCAAATTCCGGTGGCCAGATTTTATGTTGAAGTTCTTCGACAATCTTTTGTCGCTCTATTCAACCTGAAACCACTCTCTCATTCTTTATTTCTCTTTTATATGGTAATGAACTTGCAAAAAAGGTGAAGACAAGAGGAAAAAATACGCATTGGAGTTTTGTTTAAGATGGAACATAAATTACAGAAATGAGGAAGAGAGGGAATGAGAAGTGGGGAGTGGGCCCCTAACCTCTAATATTTAATTCTATTTTAGTTAAATACTGTACCTTCTTAGGTTTTTTTTTCTTAAAAGCTTCAAGTTGATAAACTAGGCACAAATTTTTATAATTGTTAAGGTCAAAATTAACTTATTCATGTAACTTTAAAACTTATGAATACATTTAGTTTTTCATTTTTTATGTTTTTCTGTTAGTTATATAATTAAGTTATTATAAATTACTTATATTATTAGTTATGCTTTATACACATTACTATTATATTTAAGAAAAGTATCATTTTGCAACAAATTTAAAACTAAAATAACATTTTTATGCGTTATCACATAAAAATGTTTCAATAAAAACAATTCAAATCAAACTAATACATGTTTGCAAGTTTTGAAAATAAGATAATTTACAATGGCTTCAAGATACAAAGACAAGGCAAGCCTTGGGATAGTGCGAGCCTAGCAACCGGCTAAACCCGTAATTTCCGGGTGCCATATTTCATTTATATATATATTTTTTAAAGATATTATTAAATTGATATTGATCTTAATCATCTTAATAAATATATACAACCACAAAACTATAATTTATCCATAACATTAATCGTTGTTTACAAAATTAGCATTACATTTTTTACTCATTAGGGCCTACGGGCCTTTTCATTTCGGCTCGGCAAATGTATTTAAATTCTCGGAGCCGGCCCTGGGTATTGAGCCACGTATCTTTCACCATTATCATAAGCTGTTTAATAACTCTTTCAAGTATCTTCATGAAATAAACGAAAATTCCTATAAAGTTGTAGATCTGATAAAAACTACCAATAAAAATAAAACCTAAAACAATATGTAACATCCTATTTTTGTTGATAATAAATAAAAGAAATTATGTTAATTTAATGGTGTGTTAGTATTTAATTATGTTGGGTATGGATTTGGAAATGGGTTTGAAAATGGTTATGAGCCATAAGGCCCATGGGCCTCCTATATAAACCCCCTTTTAGCCACCTAAAACCTTATTTCCATCACTTTATTTCTGCAACACTCTCAAGAACACACATAAACACTATCTTTCAAACCCGGATCCAAATTCGAGTTAAAGGAAGGATAGATCTCGTGTTCAAGAATCATCAAACAACAAGAAACATGTCTAGATCCACGGGTTGGTCTAGATCCGAACTAGACCCAAAACCTGTGAGGTATGTTTTGACGAAAACGGAGAGCTTTGGCATCGGTTGGTCTTAAAATTTGTTATGAGGGCAAATCGAACCTCGTAGTGATAGAAAAACATAAACTTTATATTAAATGGTTTAACGAGTGCGATATGTAACACCCCAGCTTAAACCGAAACGCCTGAGTGTGACGTACAGATTGTTCAAACACACGTGTCACACCCCGCCAAAACGAAAGCGCGAGTGCTGACGTCATGTATACCATAAGCATATGATTATCGCCAAGATGCATGTATTAGGATACCAATAGTTTTAAAAGCGTTTATAAACCATAATTTGTTTTTAAACAATAGTAGTTAAACATCAAAATGGTATCCTATCTATACAAGGAGGTCCCGTCTTCATGATTCCTTACGTGCATTGTTAATTCCCTGAAAAATATACGATTTAAAAAGTCAACACAATGGTTGGTGACTTCACAGGTTTTGAGACTTGATATGAAATCACATTATTCATAAATCATTGAATCAATTCGCAAATACGTACACGATAACATATTGAAACAAATACGATGATCCTCCGTAGACTAGCTAAATCTACGAATTAATATGACGAACGACCCTGAGCCTATAACCAAACCACGACTTATATCCTTTTGCCCTGTTCAAATCTCACAGATGGAATATACGCACCCTGTTTCGATGCAATATCGGAGGTTAGCGCGACTAACCTAACAGTAGGGGGAAATGTCAGCGTCAATAGTACTATACGTATATTCCTGTGGCTAACTCCGTTAGCTAATGGTTATAGTATGTAAGCAAGGGACTTATAGCACTACATAGTTCAACTCATGTTCGCATAAGGATTGGTGTTTTGTTTCTACTTATCGTATATAAAAGCAGTTGTGTATGTCCCCCCCCCGGGTTTATAAAACAATAAAGCAGCAAAACAGTAAAAGGGATAGTGAAACTCACCTCGTTAGTTTAGTGTCCAGTTCCCTAACAGTTTCAGTTTAACCCAAGGTCCGCTGCCTTCACACATCCTATACGCGTAAGGTCAGTTAGTTACCGTTATCGACTCGCAAGTGGTTTATGCTAGTCGCTTTCACCCAACTAATCGTTTCGTTTGTTTTTATGTCGGTTGCTTTCACCAACCGAACGTTTTGCCTGTTTGTGTCGGTTGCTTTCACCAACCGAACGTTTTGCTTATGGTGTCGGTTTATTTCACCCAACCCATCGTTCCGTTTACCGTGTCGGGTTTTTAATTTAATTGTCGTTTTGTCTAGCGGTTTCGCTCGGTCGAGTATTAAATAAATATAAATAATTATATATTTATTATCAAGAAAATAATACTTTTAAGTTATTACTTATGCTTTAATAAAATACAGTTTTATTGTATTTTTGTTTATATTTTTCCCAACCAACTTTAGGTATCATTTGGACCGTTTAACTTGTAAAAATTTATTAATTTTACATTCAATAAATATAGATTTTCTGACATATATATTTATGTAGTTAATATTACGGGGTCTCTAAATGTTATATTTGTTTTCCTTCCCAAGTCATATGTTTGCTTCCATACGTTTCTTTTTCGGTTTGAGAATAAATATATATTATTTGTTATTTGTTGTTTTAAACACAAAAACTATATAGTTTTACCTAAATTTCTATTTAAGTATTTATAAACATATGTTTATGACAATAACTTACAAAACCGATTATTGCCTTTAGAACATATATTTACTACTAAAACATTTATATACTACATTATATATATATATATATATATATATATATATATATATATATATATATATATATATATATATATATATATATATATATATATATATTACCCAAAATTATTTTTGTGAGCAAAGCCGATCGATACAATTCCAGCGAATATAATTATTTTTGTGGGTGTGGACGGGATTGTGTATAGTATGGTGAACGCGGATGAGATCGAAGAGGGTGAATTTGTTGATCATTCTCTTACTAAAGAAAAAATTGCCCTGCTTCTGGATCTAAACGAAGATGAGGTGGAGGAATTGGGAAAGATAGTGGATGTTGATATCCAGTTTAAGGAAAGTAATAATCCTGGCATTCCACATGAGAATGTGCCTGAGTATGATGAGGTAGAGGTAAAAGACGTAACTGCTGAGGAGTATCCCGACATGTACGTTTTGACAAATTCTGATTCGGGTATTCCATTTTTACGACCGAACATATTGAAGCAACAGAACAATCTATCATAGAAGAAAGAGAGAAGTGGAATAAAGAGGCAAAAACAAGTCACATGTCAGCGAAAGAGAAGAATAGATACTGGTGTAGACGGTCTCACTGTAGATACAAACAATTGGCTTGGAATCTCGATACCTGAGCCACGTCTAACCCTCTGTTTCTTCGGTTTATCGCCCTTATCAACCATCGGCTCCTTTCCTTTAAGGATACGTTTCTGAGCATAAGTTAACTCAGCACTAGGACCCTGATCACCATCATTACCCCCATCATCACCACCTGTACCACCATCACCACCCTCACGCTCAGAATCCGAATCAGCATGAGCCCAACGATAGTGAGATGGTGCCTCGTAGTCGATATTGGCAAGATGGCCAATCAATCGCTTATACCGTGGTCGATCTTGAAGACTTTGATTCCGGTACGTACGCAAACGTCTCATTGTCTCTCCATCATATGCTCCAACTTCATCAAATCTGCCAAATTCGTTGGATTTTAAACAATGTCAGCTGTAAATCATCTATAATCAGCTGCAGGAACCTCGGATACATTAGAAACAGTTTTCCTTCAGATGATAGAAAACCAATTCAGAAAAGTTGAATGGTTTATTCAGTACCAACGCGACAAATGCCGATTGCAACATAACCCGACATTCATCGTATCCACCTTTACGACCTCCAAGGCAATGCATCAGTACGTGTAAAAGATACTTGTACTGTTCGCACAAGTTTTCCTTGTTGTACATTGATCGAGCCAAATTCCCCTTATATCGTATCCTCCCAAACAACCCACCAATCAACCCCCTGTCAAACTCACATCAATCATCGACCGTATCACGAAAACCCAAAACGTCTCTAATCACCCCAACATCCACAACTACCGGCTTGTCTTGAATTGGAGCTTCTATATGATTCTCTCTCTCATTGAATCGAGCTGTATCCCAATAAGCACGAATAATACTTAGATAAACAAAAGTATTAGTGGATATCGCCTTGTAGATCATGGATCATAATAAGAAGTTGATGATCCCTCCAAACATTGATGTATCCTTGAAGTTGTCCAGTAAAAACGCACATATATTGTGCTTCTTGTCCTATGATAATAAGACAGGAGCTTCTTCAGGTTCTGCATCTTGTGCTTGAGCTTGAACAACAGGTTGTTGTTTAGGAACAACCTCTGGTTATTGTTCCGGAGCAGGATTAAGAATATTCTCGTCAGCCATACTGTAGAATGAAAATAATATTAGTAAAGTATTCATCAATTATATCTTCTGGTTTAACGAATGACTATTCATTCGTAATAGTGTACTAGACGAATAAACTCATTCGTATGAGATTACTTTAACGAATCTGCCACTTTCGAATATTAACGAATAAGCCTATTCGTTACCTTAAACAATCCATTCGTTATATATAACGAATCAACAACCCATTCGTTATAAGAAACGAAAGAAAGTCATTTGTTATCCAAGCGAATAACCACATACGCTAACCTAGCGAATGAAAAGGTTATTCGTTAAGCTATAACGAATCAGATGATTATTAAGTTAATTTTGACAATTAATAGTCAAAGTCCAAAGAATTCAGATTATCAAAAGTCAAAGACCGATGAACATTGCTTAATTCTTCAATTGATTCAGATTAACATCTCGATTACTAAGTCGGAATTGACCATAATACATTAACAGATGTCAAACACCAGTAATCTTATCCAAAATCCTAAGCATTTGATTAGCTTATCAGTTCATTCTTATCGGTTTATTTACTGAACAATTAAACCCTCAAACATCAATGAAATCTAACAAATCTTACATCTCCAGTATCGCCATTACCTGTAGATGATCACTTGAACAGTTAATTTGAGTATAGATGAATGAACAGATTCTAGAAAAATTTTGCAAGAGTTTTGCTAGTGCTTGGATGAAATAGTGTTTGGATGAATGAAGATTTCATTCGTCATTTGGGGATTATAAACTCCCTACAATAATTGCACACGAATTGAGGCATTTCATTAATTTTGAAATAAGAATGACCCCATTCGTTAACTTAACCCGTAATTCGTTTAGAAATTCAAACGAAAGAGTCTCATTCATTAAGATTTTAATGAATGACCCTCACATTCGTTGAATGTTTAACGAATGATACATTAAAACAAGTTTATTCGTTACAATAGTATACAAAAGACCTTCCATTCGTTAGATCAGCGGAAGCGAATGTATTTTCCTTAACGAATGTGTACATACGTTATGGATAATGACGAATGACATGTCATTCATTAATACTATTATAACGAATCAAGATCTGTTAACGAATGAGTCGTTAACTCATTCAATGATTAATTAATCATTTAATTCCCAATTAGGGTTTTAAAATGAATTAGATAATCAACTAAAACCAATTAGGGTTTTCATTGAATAAAATAAAATTAATTACATTAAACCCGATTAATCATTGATCAGAAATGTTTAACTTAAGCGGATATACATTAAAAATACGTGAAGCACGAATTAACTTAAATTGGGCTGAACACCTATTCTTTTTATTTTGAATTATTCGCCAGCTCGGTAAATCGAAAATAAAGCAGAAAAATAAAAATCTTTTTGGATTTTTTTAAAAAAATTTCAAACAAAAAATGAAATGCAGTAACTGTAAAGCAGTAAAGATTTAACAACTATTAAAGCAGTACATATTTTTTAGACTAGAGAAAGGAATCATATTGATCAAGATTTCTTCCGTCACAGTTTTATTTTCGGTTTTTATTATGACTGGTGTTAAGTCGATTATTGGTATCGTTGTCCACCTAAATCTTCCAACAAATTTTTCAGAACTTTCCGTGATATGCTTTAATTTGTTCAATTAGGCACAAATTTCAGAAGCCATCTATTCTAATCTTGATTCAGGCTTAATTTGATTTTCTCCAAATCACCCCAACTTGACTTAAACCTTAGCACGTAATCCCCACTACAAGATATACCCCCGTTATCAAGCAATACCCTAAGGTCAGTATGCTCGATTTCATCTGTCGGTTTACATACATTGTATCCCTTGTGATCCATTTCTTAATGGTAATAAGACGCGAGCAAGGGGACAATGTATGACTCACAGTGTGGTTTGATCAAGTCTGTAATTCATTTTGTACCAAAAGTACATTAAGCGATCAAGTTTAGAGACTTAAGTAAATACACTACGGGTTTGCTAGCATTGTTTAATATTCATCGAAATGAATACCAGATGTAAAACCGCATAAAGACCCAATGGTGTCGGGAACCCTAATGCATTCCATCAATATAGGATTTAAGGCCAGAAGACCACACATCGTTGAAGTGTTAACCACAAACTAGAAGCTTTTTATATTTAAAGTGATTTTCAAATTCATTAGAAGGCTTGAGTATGACCAGATTATTACATTTCTGCCATCAGTATCAAGACTTTTTCTATAAATCAACATTCCTTTTTATTCGGCAATTTAGGTTTATATGACTTACTAATCCATACTTGTTTGTTTAAAGACCTACCAATACATCGATATAGTTAAGCACATAGTCTTTTATTACTTACTTTTTACGAGACTTGGGATCAAATGACCAATGTACTTTCATTTTCCCTTTTAGCTTCAAAACTCAAATTTTGAGGAGCAATTTTTCGATGTTTTTGGATTTTTCAAATTTTTTGATGTTTTTGGATTTTTTAATATTTGAATGCTTTTAGAGTTTTGAATTTATTTGTAAAACACAAAAACCACAATATATTTGTATTTTTATATTTTCTCCCCTTAAAAACCTACAAGTAGAAAATAAAATATGAAAATGAAAATAAAATGATCTAACCGAGCTTTTGAATTTCAATCAAAGTTTTTAAACCACTTATACCAAGCAGATATTGAAAACGCGTTTTGTCGAAAGCCTTGGTATAAAGGTCATCCTTTTGAAGATCCGTATGAATTTATTCAATGTCAATTAATTTCTTTTCAAAGCAATCACGTATAAAGTGATAACGTATTTCAATACGCTATGTTTTGGAATGTTGAACCAGGTTTTTGTGATCAATATAGCCGCCGAAATTGTTAATAAAAATGGGAGCAATAAGAAACTTCAAACCATAATCCCGCAGATTCTGCTGGATCCAGAGTACTTGTGAACAGTAACTCGAGGCCGCCACGTACTCTACTTTTGCTGTTGAACTAGAGACCATTGTATGCTTATTACACTGCTAGGAAACAAGCCGGTTTCCTAAAAACTGACAACCTCCTATTGTTGACTTGAAATTGATCTTGCATCCTTCGTAGTCAGAGTCAGTATAAGCCGTCAAATAAAACTTATCGTCCTTGGGGTACCACAACCCGATGTCGGGATTTCCCCTTAGATAATGTAAGATACGCTTAACCGCCACCATATGTGTCACTCGAGGACTCGATTGATACCATGCACATAAATAAATAGCAAACATAATGTTAGGTCGAGACGCAATCAAATACATAAGTGAACCGATCATAGCTCGATAAAGGGTTGGATCAACGATATCCTTCAATTCATCCGGTGACAAATTGTGACCCACGGGAAGAGGTGTAGAAGGGATTTTTTCTGGCAGATATCTTGAATCAGCTTAAGACATCATTCACGTATTTCGTTTGATGGATAAAGATCCCGGTCTCAGACTGGTGAACTTGCAGTCCCAAAAAGAAGCTCATCTCCCCCATCGAACTCATTTCAAATTTCGTCTGCATCTTAGTCTCGAACTCCTTGCATAAGATGTCGTTTGTTGAACCAAAAAATGATATCATCAACGTATATTTGGACGTGGAGCAGATCATGACCAACATTCTTATAAAAAACTGTACAATCAACTTGTAACATTTCGGGTTTTATCGTATTCGTTTTGTTTTGTTTATCGGGTTACAAACCTTCGGATTTTTCTTATTAATAAAGTTATGTATTTATTAGTGAAATAATTATTTTTATCTTAGTTTATAATTCCTTAACTTTCATTTGTGCCAAATAGCCCTTAGAAACTCTTAAAATCACTTCAAATGGCTTAAAAATGCGTTTTTATAACTACAGGGACTAAAACTGTCAAAAGTTGAAAGTCTGGTGAAGCTGCATCTTCATGCGGCGGAAAGATGTTAGCCTTGCACCTTAGCATGGTGCGAATATGTCACCAGATCAACCATTTTCGTTTCAGATCTTCGTTTAATGCTAAATCTTTCCTAAATCAACCCTAAATTAGGAAATTTTAGCCACAAGTGATTGTATTTAGTGTGTAATGATGTATAGGTTCATATTTAGTAATTTGGTTAATATATCCATGAGTTAAAGACCCGATTTCCTTCTTAATTGTGTGATTCGGTTACCAAAATCAACCCGTTTCTTGTCTAACAAGTTGATTTAACCCATATATAAACACATTATTAGTCCAAACCCTAATGGTTATTGCACCTAAGAGTTTCCAGCCATCACTTATCATAACCCGACAATTTCTTGCTCGTTTTTGCTCGATTAAGTGAAGCTTACTAGATGCAGTTTGACTTTTCTGGTTTCCTCATCTTTGACCTTGATTTCCCGTTAATCCAAGCATAACCCTGGTAAGTTGTTAACTGATCAAACGTTCATCAATACTCACTTGTCGATACCTCTCAATCAATTTCTGAGATTGAGGGGTATTGGCCGGTCAATTCGAGTCAAACCCGTTTAAGGGCAAAATAGTCAATAACTTTTACTTTACGTTTTCTCATACTTCTGATCGGATTCAACATTTGGTCCAGAAGACTTTTCTTCTCGTAACGAAATTTTAAGGGTTCTGACCAAAACCAGACTTCCGACTCGAAGTTCGGATTTTGGTCAGACTTGACTCGTTAAATGTTAAAATTAACATAATTCTAGTTCTACTCGTCCGTTTGGATTGATTCCAGCGGCATTAAGTTCGTTTTTAATTATACTTTCATATGTCTAAGTTTCAGCTTCTATTGGTTTTCATCGTTTGGCGCAGTAATAGAACGAATTCTTATTTATTCTTAATAACTAACATTTACTCACTTATTATTAATGTGAGTTTTGTCATTCCCCCATTTTACTTATTTCCAAACTTTTTGGGGGCGTATGCATACTATAGTATTTCATATTATATATCTTAACATTAGCAAACGTTGTATTGTGTGTGAATTGCTGAACATATTTGCTATTTGCTTGGTTATTTTACGCATTCAGAGAGGTCCAACATATTCTCATATAGTATGATCATACGACCGTCTTGTTTAACTGGCGCCCGATTCGCTTGGCAATGGTTCACTTGACACATATTTCTCATTAGTTTGGTTACATTTACCTCTTTATTTAAGTTTTGCTACATTTCATATTATCATATATCTTTGCAAAACTGATGACTTGCTCACTCAACATTATTGTTGACAAAACTATTCTATTTTCTATGCATATGCAGGTTATCGCTTGAACTGAGGATTTTGAAGTATTGGATTGCTAGTTGAGACCCTAGGAATAATAAAGATCGTTTATTTAAGTTTTAAGTTGGATTTTTTCTTTATTTTTCATGGATTATTGTTATGGTTGACTTGCTATTTTTGGATATTATGCTTTGAATGAAATAAAATTAATTATTAGATATTACCATATTTATTGTATGATAGTTACCTCGAGCTATGAGCAATCATGCTCACGCCTCGGTATTTTTGCCTTAGGTTGGGGTGTGACACAACCGTCCCCCGTTTGAAGCCACTATCGATAAGATGGTCAGCCAACGTGCTGTACCAAGCTCTCAGAGCTTGGTGTAAATCATATAGAGCTTTTTTTAATCGTAAACACACTCGGGATAGTCAGGGTCTTCAAAGCCGTGAGGCTGTTTCATGTAAACTTCCTTGTGAATTTCCTCGTTCAAGAATGCCGATTTAACATCCATTTGATAAACCTTAAAGTTCTTATAGGTTTCATAGGCTGAAAAGATTCGTATCGCTTCCAGTCGTGCTACTGGAGCGTACACTTCAGTGTAATCGATGCCTTCCTGTTGATTATACCCAAGTACGAGCAATCGTGCCTTATTTGGCACAACTACCCCACGGTCGTATTTCTTGCACTTATATACCCATTTGGTAGGAATCGCCCGTTTAACTCTGTCGGGCTTATCAATGAGATCCCATACACCCAGTCGTACAAACTGTTGTAGCTCCTCCTGCATAGCCTCTACCCAAGAAGGTTCCTTGAGTGCCATTGTAACACTTGTCGGTTCGATCTGAGATAAGAAGAAAGTGTATTGTGCAATATTCAGAATCCCCGTGTGCATATCTGCATAAGCACACAACACGGATTCTTCAGTAGGAGATACATTACAATCAACATCTTCATCGCATACGTTAGCCAGTTGGTGTCGAGTTCTAACACCGTCATTTACATTACCAATGATCTGTTCCTGTGGATGATTCATGTGAATCCTTAAAGAAGGATTCGCAGGAACAGATACATTATCACCAAGATTGGTGATATTTCCTCGGTTGTGTCTAAAGAGACAGTCGACGACACATCTTCAATTTGAATCGGCTCGTGAATTTCTTGAGCTTCATCCAAAGGAACTGAAGAACAGTCGACGAATTCAGCTTTTTCGGAAGATTCAGAACCATCGTTTGATGTTTCCGATACATTAGAAATCTCGTTAACATCATAAGTAGAAGAACTTGGCTTTGGAAGACATTGTTCCTCCAAATAATATCGCACCAAATCTTCAGATATGTCGTCAACGGCTGGTGTGAACGAGTTAAATTAACCGTCATAATTAAACATCCAATCAGGTCCCTTGCTGGCTGGCGGTGTCGCGTAGCTTTGACAATCAACATGGTACTATTCTTCTACACACCATGAAGAAAAACCGAAGACACGTTTCTTAGGAGAGTTATACCCTAGAAAATAACCTTCAAACACCTTTTCGTCGAATTTCCCGGCGTCTTTCTTCAATACCGTACATCGTTAGAGCATAATGTCTATTGCTAGGGTCTTAGATGTCTTAGATATGATTGTATATGGCTTTAAATGTCAAATGTATGTTTGGATAGCACATAAGTCACAATGTCTGCATATGTTATATATCATATACGCCCTTGATGTTCTTACATGTTTCCTATAAATAGGAGACTTAGCGTGAATCCAGAGACCTTTGGTGATTGTGAGAGTGAGTAAGTAATGAGAGAAAGTTACTATAGAGTCATATCTTGTACTATTTGAAGTTATCAATGAATATGATGCTTAATGTTTACTTGTTTTGTTCACTCTCATTGGATTCCGCACTTTGAGATACAAGCTGTAACATCTAGAGATCCTTATTGTTGTCTACGTTCAACAACCTCTTTCAAGTGGTATCAGAGCATAATGGCTC
Organism: Bidens hawaiensis; assembly: GCF_021521415.1. NCBI lineage: Eukaryota > Viridiplantae > Streptophyta > Magnoliopsida > Asterales > Asteraceae > Bidens > Bidens hawaiensis. Next base: position 55,131 of record NW_027502279.1, read on the forward strand.
GTTACTAGCTTGAACATCACAAGTTTTCAAGGTTTTTGTCTCTATCTACAAAATCAACCGTCAAAAGTTCTTCAAACTTTCACAAGGCATTCCTTACCTATCCGTGTCCAATCCTTAAAAAATTCATCCAATTCCTACATCATTTGAACCTTCAAATTGCCAAAATACCAAAAATATATATCTTCACGTATATGTTGTTCCAACGCATATGTCATTCACGTATAACATATACGGCGCATATGTTATAAGGTGAAAAACATATACGTTTGTATACATATCCATTGATTACTTTACATATCCGTTGACCATTCATAATTCTTATCCGTTGATCATCAAGATATCCGTTGACTTTCATTAAAAAGAATCATGGAAAATCTAAGTGCTTTTGTTTCACAACCTTCTGCATTGCTTCAGAACATTAATCTCGAGAACGAAATGGGACATCAAACAAGCCTTCGAAGCTTCTTCGTATGGAAGATTATCCGTCTTGGGCCGACAAGTTTGAGACTTACGTACAATCTTTGAATTACGAGACGTGGACGGCTGTTGAGGAAGAATACATTATCTCGAAGAATGAAAATGGCTGCAACTATAGGTTGTCACAGATTGCTGATGGTGACAAAAATAATTTTTTAAGAGAAAATAAGATGTTGAATTTTTTTCAACAAGCCATTAAAGCAGAAAATTTTCAACTGTTACAACACAATGGCTCGTGCTACTCCATTTGGCAAGCTCTATTGAATAAAGATAAATGAAACCCTGACATGAGGAAAAGCAAGATGGCATTACTGAAGAAAGAATTTGATATCTTTACTCTAGTCAAGGGGGAAACTTTTGAACAATTGGTTGGGAGATATTGTCATTTGGTTAATGAAATGAAGAGGTTAGTCATTGACAAGCCTGATTATGAGTACATTGATAAACTGGCTGATGCATTACCTGAAGAGTGGAACACATTCATAATGATTCAACAATCAAATCCTGTTGCATATGCCCGACTGAACCTTGCAAGATTTATTGAGAAGCTTGAAGCACACAAATTGGAGCTTAGGAAAAAGCAGAAGATGAAATCAACAACAGTTTCATAAGATGTTGGGTTGTATTTCAAAGGGTTACAATCTGCTACTTCATCAAATCCTAAGATTCCCACAGCCTTTTGTGCCGAGCAAACTGGGAAAGCCCGTGTAACCAATGTTCCTACTACTCCATATTAAAGTAGTAGTTATTCAGGAACGATTCCATTATCTTAAGCCTCGAACACACAAGATCTGATATTATACAGTGCAACATTGCTGTCAATCTGAAGAATACAGGAAACCTGACCACTGACACAGTAAAGGAACATATGGCATTTCTTGGATCAGTTTTAAAGTCATACGAGTGTTTAGTTGCTGGTCGTATTGGAAATTATAACATGACAAAAGAAGACTACGATCAAATTGATCTAGAGGAAATGGAAATGATTGATATACAGTGGTGCATGGCAAGCGTGATAAGGACAGCTCAAAGGTTCAAGAAAATAACTGGAAGAAATGTGTTAGATGGTACAACTTCAAAATTGGGTTTTGATAAATCTAAGGTGAGATGTTTTAGGTGCAAAGAAAAAGGACACTTCAAGCGGGAGTGTACAAGTAAAAATGTGGATGATAATGCGGCAAATCCCTTTGGAAGAGATTACTACAAGCAAGCAATTTATCATTGTACTGAGGCAGAATCATCAAAAAGCAAGAAACCGACTGAAGCCTCAACCTCACAAAAAAAGGCTGCTACAGCTCAAATGGATGAGGATTTTAATTGGAACTCGGTGTTTCAATCAAATGTGGCAGAAATGGTTGATGAGGATAATCAAAGAGTGTTATGTGAAAAGGTGGATATAGATAAGAAAAGTGAATGTGTTGAGAATGTGGACAAAGTGAATGATTGTGTTGATCATTTAGTTGAAAATGAAGTGGTTAAAGATCAGGGTATGAACAAGGTGTTCAAGGAAGAGAATGAAGAAAGTGACAGGGTTGTTCAAGAGGATTATCAAAATACTTCAGATGACGAACTTCCACGAACATATGAAAAACTTCACGAGATTCCTTCTGACTATCTGATTTCATTATTTCCACCTGATATCATAGAAAGTTTTGTAGGTTGGTTTAATGGAGAAGAAGTACCTCATGGAAAAATTGACTTTGGAGACGAAGAAGATGTGGTACTTCCTGAAATCAAAAATTCAAGTGATGAGGAGGAATCTGATGAGGTAAAAGATGATTTCGTTGAGGGATTGGTTGAAGATATTACCGATGAAGATTCTGAAAGTTGAAGTGAAGAATGTTCTCCAACAGATTAGGCACTCATGGCACATCAAATAATTCTAAACTTGAATATCTGTGAAAAGTGTGAATTGCCATGTAATGAGTGTGATTTTAAAACTCTTGAAATTAAAGAGTTGAAAAGACATTTTGATCTAGCTTTGTTAGATCTTAAAAGGGTTAATGAGGCTTTTATGAAATTGAAAAAATATGAAAAGAATTTGTGGGCAAGTATCCAACAAAATCAAAAGACAATTTCTATGTTAAAACATACTGTTGAAGATAAATAAATTGCCATTAACAGACACATTGATGAAAATGCAGCTCTCAAACTTGAGTTGCAAACACTCAAGATTGAGACAGAAAGAGTTCACCTGAAATTGGTGAGTTATGCTGCTTCATCTTATGTTCTTGATCACATTATGCCTGAAACAACATTAAAAACCAAGGATGATGAGAATGAGAACATAACATCAAGTGTGGATTATCATGCTACGCCTTCACCTATGTGTAATGCTTATATTCCTATGAAACCTAAGGGTTTAAAAAAGGCACTGAATGTGAAAATTGAGACTCCATTACATGATACCACTGAGTCTGGTAATGATGATTGTGTTGAATCTGAAAAGATTGATAATCATAGCTCTGGTTGTGATATGTCAACTGGAATCAAAGTTGCAGAATTTGTGTTAACTGAAGAAAAAGTTAATACTCATGTTTTAGAAAAGGAGAATCATGTTGATATGAAGAGATTTGCTAAGACAAGTTTCTATTATAAGCAATCTCATCGTGTTAAACCAACTCATGTTAAAAAGATCGTTTTTGTTCATGGTAAGACCTCGGAATCTGAAAAGGAAGCAATTTTTATAAATTAATCTAACCGAGAGTTTTATCAACAAAAGGTCGAGTATGAACAATCTGAAATGACATCTCAAGTTAACAAGTTTGTTGACCAGAAACGTTGTTTTTGTTGTAATGAAATTGGACATGTTTTCTATGCATGTCCCAATCGATTTAAGAATGATAATGCTCCATCTTAAAAGTCAGTTAACAAGAAACCAGGTTTGGGTTATGAGAATATGAATAAACCAGTGTGTGTTTCTGAACTTGTGAAAATTCTGAAACGTGATGAATCAGTTAAAAATGAGATGGTTAAAACAAATGCTTCAAAGACAACTCAAACCTCTTTTTACAGCAAGAAACAAGCTGTAGGACAAAATTGGGTGGCGAAAATTGTTGTTAAATCACCAGAGGTTGTTGAGAAAATAAAAATTGAATCTGAGACACAAGTAACCGTTGAGGAGTTATTATCTTGTGATTTAGATATTGATGATATTAGGTTGTTGTATAAAAACTTCAAACAACCCAAGACCAAGAAGGCTTGGGTTTCCTTGTTTCATTAAAATTGTTTACTGTATGTGCAGGGGCTTCCAAGATCTCACGATTCTCATTGGATAATAGATAGCAGAGACTCTAGGCACATGACGGGTACTTTTCATCTTCTCAAAGATGCCAACTCTATTCATGGAGGGTATGTCGATTTTGCAGGAAACCAAGGAGGTCAAATTGTTGGGGAAGGCACATTGACGAATGGGAAAGTCACTTTTGAGAATGTCAACTACATTTCAGAACTGGAGAACAATTTTCTTAGTATATCACAAATTTGTGATAAAAACTTCTCTACACATTTCACTAACAGAGAATGTTTGATTTTGAAACCGGGTTTCAAAATTCCTGAAGAGTGGATTCTTATGCGTGCTCCTCGAGAG
>NW_027502280.1:0-50541 GCF_021521415.1 Bidens hawaiensis
ATAACAGGCATTACGGTTTATTATGGGTTGGTTTTGGTAGACTGGTTGTTGTGTTGGTTGCGGTTGGGGTAGTTGTGAGTCCTGGAGTTGGGTTGGTGGATTTATAGTATTCATAACGGTTCTACAATTTCGGGCATAGTGTCCCACCTTCCCACATTTGTGACACACATTGGTCCGACATTCACCAACATGATGATAACCACATTTTCCACATCTAGGCAAAAGCCCGTTATACTTATCTTGTTTCACATCGGAACTGACCATAGCGTAATTTTGTATTGCAAGGCGCGCGCATTTATTCCATTGTCTTTCTTGTATTCCCGCTCCATAATTGGTTCGTTTTGTACCAGATGATTCCCCGGGCATTCTTAATGAACCACTTCTAATCAAATCAGAAGTTACAATGCCGGCTTGTAACACGGCATTTTCGAAAGTTACAGGGCCAGTTGAATTAACCAAACTCCTGACTTCGGGGCTAAACCCCAAATGTAGCGTTCAGTAAGTTTAGATTCTGGAGTAACTAACCATGGGACTAGACGAGCCAGTTCGTTAAAGCGATGAGTATACTCCAAGTGATCTGTACCCTTCATTTCTAGATTCCAAAGTTCTTGCTCTAATTTCTGAATTTCGTTTATCGGACAAAAGTGTTTTATCATAAGATTTTTAAGTTCTGTCCAAGACATACGATTGGTTGCCTCTTGTCCTTGGATTTGCACAACAGTATTCCACCACATCAGCGCGTGGTCTACAAATGTAGAAGTAGCAAATTTGACAATACAATCTGGTGGATAGTTAGTGATATTAATGATGGATTCAGTCTTTTCGATCCACTTTACCAGTCCATTTGGTCCTTCAGTACCGTTAAATTCCATAGGTTTACATAGCATGAAGTTCTTAAGTTGATATCCGTGTTGCGGGGGATTTTGATTGTTACAATTATTGTTCAAGTTCGGTGCATTATTTAAAGTAATATTGGTATTCAACGGGGGAGTATTAGTTGTGATAGTATCAGTATTTATCGGGGGAGCATTTGTGGTTGTATTAGTATTTGTCAAGGGATTAGTATTTACAACCGCGTTAGCGTTCGGCACTTGATTTGTATTCATAGTTGTATGGATACCAGCAGCGAATTGTGCTGCTATTGTCGGAAGTACTGTTTGTAGTTGTCGAGCGATCATCTCGGCTATATCTGCCTCATACAACATGTTTACTTTCTTCGGGGCCATTCTATAACAATAACGAGTTATCCAACAATTAACAAAATTAACATTCACTAATGATCACAAAAGGAATTACAATAACAAGTAATCAGGTATTTCAATTAACACGTATATATCAAACGGGTTTGTTCTCGAGTTTGAATACTAAGGATAATATGTAAAGTTAGCATAACAAAGGCCAATGTTTATATATATATATATATATATATATCAAAAGTTGTCACCTAGTGACAAGTAATTGTAATCCAGTAAGTGTAAGTGTTTGAAATGAAATATCCAATGTGTCACCCATATCAACATAGCATCCTACCAGATGCTTGCATGGGGTATCGAAGGCTATATACAACAATATCGTACTACCCTTATCTATCTAAGTACACATTATACAATTATATACGGTTTACAACTTGCCCGAAAATTATTCCGGTACGATCCCATCATCAGGCAATTGTTTTTCTTTAGCCTCTTCCATAAGTAGACAATTGCTCGTTATGAGTTTAGTTAGTATATTTATCATATGAATGCACTCATATATTCAACTAGACCCTTAGAGGTTGTTAAATATAACTATAGAATATATTCCTTCGCCAGGTCATCCGGTGCACGCAAGTATGTTGGGCCTACTAAAAGTGGTAGTTTACTGGTTGGGTTAAGTATGTTTCGTTCCAGTCAGCATGTCATCAATTCATGAGCATGAGGTTTCTCTCCTACAGTAACCAATTGGAATAGGAAAAGTATAGGAGAGGTTGGATGTTCTTGTTCATTGATGGTTCGAAGAGTTTACTAGTTAAGGAGGTTCATCAGAGTTAGTTGTACTGGTGAATTGTAAAGGAAATTATTATTATTAATATTTCTTTTTGAAATATCGTTAGTATATTATATGTACTGGTAGTCACGGTCTACTTATAGATTTAGGGATTCAATAAAGTAGTTTTTATATTTATAATTCAATAAGTTGGATTCATCACTAAGTATTTCCCCCATGGATGGTGTTTGTTTTTCAACCAACAGAAATCGAATGATGACCAGAAAATAGTTTAGTTTAGTGTCAAAGAAACGAGTACATAAAATAAAGGTTAGACCCATGCTGAGAGGTATTATATGTATATATATATCTATATATATATATGTATATTCTTGAAATCATTGTCTGTAGGACACGCCTCCCATGGTTCTTTCCCGGGCCTTGCATATTAAGCCCCTTTGTGGTGCTGTCACATCACCAGACTTAGTTAAACTTGTTGAAGAATTCTCATATTCTCACTCACAGGAAACACCGGTTCTTTATCTGTCATAAAGCTACCCGATATCGACATCTTTCAGTGCAATCGTTAATCAGAAGAAAACGTTTTTCGGTAGCTTAAATCATCGTAAAGGATATTATTAATTAATACCGAAATTAAATATTTTATTTGTTACAATAAGATTCATTATCATCGGTAGTACCGTACGTACACATATCCCTATACCTCATCTCAGATAAGCACGTATGCACACTTCATATATACTTCACATCACCTTTATGCACGTATGTTGCCATTTTTACCTATCAAAATGTTCCACGACTTCACCCCGAATTCCCTCGTACAAGCAAGTCTGTTATTACGTTCCGGACCATAATAACTCACTTGCCCTACGAGTTCATCCCGGCATCCATCAGTATCTATCGTTACTCATTAATAAGTTTCCCAGTGATAATCGAGCCTACGGTTATATTATAGGTATCCTAAGGGATAACCTAATCCTTTATAACCAATGGCTCTGATACCAACTTTTGTCACACCCCGACTAGGTAGTTGCGGAAGCGTAATACGGGAATGTAACAGATAACACTGGTATCAACAACATTGTTCATAAAGAAACATTACTAACTAATTTACAATATATTATATCGTTCTAACATCTTTTACAAACTAGGTGATACAATCAAACCGGTTCTTCAATTACTTTACTTCTAACTCAAATGCCCATGACATCATTCACCAATCAGACACGTAACGCACAGGAAATTACTTCTCATATTTGATTACCTGAAAAGCATGTTAAAATAGGTCAACTACGAATAGTTGGTGAGTTTTATAAGTTTAACGAAATCAGTTCTGCGTACCACACAGTCATAGTTTGTATGTACGCGCGTATGTAAAAATATGTGTTTACGTTTGTATAAATATGTACAGCCATATCCTTGTGTGTGCATATGCACACATGTAAGTTTATAATATAAATTTGAAATTTCGGTAAAATCGTGATTGTTTGTTCGTACTAACTGTTTCCAATTTCCGTGTTTAACCAACCACTGTGGACCCCCTTCCTCCCACAACGGTTCCACATAAACTCAACTACTATAGCCCCCCTTCCGCCCACAACGGTTCCGCGTTAACATCAACCACTGCGGTCCCCCTTCCACCCACAATGATTCCACGTAAACTCAAACATTATATAGTGTACACGCAAATAATTAGTATATTCTACACATAGTATTTCCTACGGCTAATCACATAGCATGTATATAGACACATATACACATATAGTAATTATCACGTATCACCAAATACTGTAGCTCCCCATCCGCCCACAATACGCATAATCACATTATTTTCTTAACATTCATGTCATAATCAAGTTAGTTCGTTTAATAAGTTGCAGCAGAACTTGGCTCATAGGCCATACTCAACTTTAGTTTATAAGTTGCAGCAGAACTTGGCTCATAGGCCATACTCAACTTTAGTTTAGTAAGTTGCAGCAGAACTTGGCTCATAGGCCATACTCAACTTTAGTTTAATAAGTTGCAGCAGAACTTGGCTCATAGGCCATACTCAACTTTAGTTTGTTACTATTGTGGCCACCCTTCCGCCCACAATAGCCCCATAAATATCATAGACCACGTTATCCCCATGGCCATTACAGACCATGTTGTTTCCCAAATTAGTTATGTTTAACATTACACAATGTGTTTGTATAAACATGTTGTCACGTGTAATTTCATTATGTTTTGCAATTCGTATTATCTCCGCTCAATATATCAATCAACGATAATAATCATCTTTCATCAGCACGTAGTCAATCATTATGTTTGTAGGGACTTTTCATATATAAATGTTCAGATATTTTATATCCTGATCCGTTTTTAGATAGATAACGTGTATAAACATGCTTTCCACCCCAAAAGTTCGTAAAATAGTTTAAAGAGTGGGGTCATGAAACTCACCTTATTGTAGTTCGCACAGAAATTACGTATCAGTAAGTCAGATGCCTCGTTTATAGCCTGATTCCTATAAACGGTATCGTATCGTTAATACAGTGTTCAAGCTAAGTCGGGCCGTATAGATAATCTGGGTATAGCTGTTAAGCCAGAACATGACCATAGTCTTAGATTGTGACGTTGTATACTATGAAATGTTTAAAACTGGATTTGGCTCAGTTTCACCGTTTCCTGAGCCTAGCTCAGTTGATCGTTTATACGTTTCGGGATTAGGTAAGATCACATAAAACTTAAGTAAATATATTGATTAATAAAATAATTTGATTTATGAGAGAATTTTAAGGTTTCGGTGTCTGGTTTGATCGCAGGGTTCGTTTCCGTTTTCACACGGGTTTGATTATACAAAACGCGCACAATCCACCCGATTTGTCCGGAATTCTCGTAAAAAGTTCGTTTTTATCAATATTATTCAAAAACATGATATTTGACCACTTTTGAAATTTTGACATACCAGTCAGTTCGTTAAACACAAAACTGCCGGTTTCGTTAAAACAATTATAATTAAAATCTTTAATTAATCATAACTAAATATGTACTTATATATAAATTATGTAAATTTTTGTAAAAATACATTAAGACATGGAGAATTTTATAAAAATATTTTCAGAAACTTTATGATTATTTATTTATTTTTAAAAATTCATTTAATAGGATATAATCGTGTAATAAATGGCCCGTTTATATCAAACAACCTCCGAAAAATCCGATAGTTTTTACAAATGGTCTCAATGTTATTACATAGCCCCTGCAAAATTTCCAGAACCTAACTCTTTTGACAAAATGCCTTTTTGTGCGTTTTTCGGCTGTTAAAATTAGGTTAAGCCATGATTGCACAAACCATACTTAGACATTTCCAATGATTCCCAAACTTTACCAGTGATCTTACCATCACATATTAAACTCCAAAACCAAGTTTCATAATTTTTCAATATCTTTAGCTATTTTTCGCAAATAAACGCTCATAAACGGGAATAAATTCACCAAATATTCTCCGTTTATCGAAAAATTACCAAATTTGAACAGGGACTCATTTATATGATCCCTAATCTCCCTTCAAGTTTTCACAAGCTAACAACAAGCACGTCACAACCTAATACTAAACAGCCCCTAAACGAGTGTTACGGGTTTACCTTGTCGGTTTTCGATGAATTTTGCTAGCTTAAACGACTTTCCGGGTCTCGGGTTGCAAACTCAGTATATCTACATATCATATAACATCAAACCACGCATAAATCATCCATGTAACAGCCTTGATAATTAGGGTTTCGGTTTTGGGTTCAAACCGAACTTTCTAACCGTAAAAACGTTGTATTCATGTTCTAATCCGCGTTTTTGACCAAAAAAAGTATATGTTCCTGGTTTGTAAACATGTTTAACATCAAAACATGGTTTTACTTGATTTTTAGGGTTTTTGGATGGTTAAACATGTTTAAAACTAACTAAAACATGTTTATAAGATTATAACTTAGTTAAAAGATGGTTAAAGGTTCATGGAAATGAAACTTACTTGTGGGTTTTGGGCAAGGGTTTGGAAGAACAGCTGAGGGAAGTCTGGTCTTTAAGTTTATTACATAAAATGAGGTAGCTTATTCAAGAAGCTTGCAAATAAATATCTTGGTGGGATAGAGTGCTTGGCGGCCGCAAGTTTCTAGGGGCCCATTGGGCCTCTTTTTGGCCCAATGGTGCCTCGGTTTCCGTGCCACACGTAAAAGTCGGTCCAAAATTTAGTTCGGGTTCGGTTTTTCGCAAGAAAATTAATTCGGGTGTGAGAAATAGCGCAAAAACGAGTGTTTTTCAGCTTATTTTTGTAAAATAAGAAAAACGTACTGACTCGTTGTAAAATTCCAAAATATTTTCACGGATTGCTTAGAACATGTCATATAAGTGTTTTATAAATCTTTTTCGGCTTAACGGATGCTACAATGCTTGTTTTGATATTAACGATTGCGTTTAAGCTTATAGCGTATCGATAAACGAAACCTTTTTCGTTTAAAGAGTTTTAAACGTGCTGGGGCCTAAATATCAATATGTTAGCCTCTATAACATATATATAACTCGTATATGACCCCTCAGTATGTATACGGGTCATAATTAGTATCGGTCGGTTACTCGTTTAAGCACTACGAATTAACCGATTTATCGTTTACTTGTTACGTAATGAATATAGTGTACCTCATTTTGTTTGCTATCGAACTAAGGCCATATTACTAATATTTTAGCTTGCATAGATCATATATCACTTATAGATGGCACCCTGGGATATCCGGACCATAACCAGACCCGTTTGGTTATTTGTTTGTTCGTTACGCAATAAGCGGTTAAACGCTTATTCGAGTTTGTAAGTACTAAGGTGTACTCGGTTTTGCCACGGATGTCACAGTATATCCTTCCAACTTGGCAAATGACATAATTTTCAGCAAAGATAACTACTTGAGACTTTTCATTGAAAAATCCTTCTTTTAAGCTTCTATAAAGCTTGAAGTGAATAGTATTATCATGTCTCTACACCATTAACAACTTTCTTATGTTTTGATCAAAATTTGTGATTATGCAAAAATTCATTTGAAAGCTTTAATTTTGACATAAAGACATATTTTGACACAAACAGTTGTAACATATTCAAATCTTAATCATTCTTAACATCATCAAAACAAGTAGACATTCTTAACATTCATAGTCTATCATATCCTAATAACATCAAGATGGTCAGATAACACACATATTCAAGAAATCATAATCAAGTGATTACTCATGACATCAGATAAGCATTTAATCAGTTTAATCAATCCAAAGTACTTATCATAATATCAAAACAGTTAACTGATAGTCAATCATTAGCATCAATGACACATAAATTGCACAGATAATCAGTTATGCACAAAACAGTTAACATCAAATAAGTAGCATATTCAATACATATTCATTCAACATTCAATGTATGTGACCTCAATCAAGAATAGTCAATTAGCACATAGAGACACACACTAAGCACACATCCTCAATCAGACCTCATCTGAGTTGATCATCCCCTGGGCTTTCAATAGAAAGTTGAATTTGGTTCTGTCAAGTGGCTTGGTGAATAGGTCAGCAAAGTTGTCACTTGTATCAACTCCTTGCATTTCAATCAAACCTCTTTCACTACAATCTCTTATGAAGTGATGTCTGATTTCAATATGCTTAGTTTTGAATGTTACACTAGATTTTTAACAGTAAATTAAGCAGCAGTATTATCAATGAAAATAGGAGTGTTTAGAAAATTCAAACCATAATCCAGCATTTGGTTCTGAATCCAGAGAACTTGGGCACAACAAGCTGATGTAGCAACATATTCAGCTTTTGCAGTTTTGATTGAGACAGTTTTTTGCCTCTTGCATTGCCATGACACTAGACTTTCTCCCAAAAATTGACATCCACCTGAAGTTGACTTCCTGCTCATGTTGCAACCATCATAATCACTGTCTGTGTAGGAAATAAGGTCAAAAGATTGATTCTTTGGATACCAAATTCTAAGTCTGGTCTTCCCTTCAAATATCTAAAAATTCTTTTGACAGCATTCATGTGGGAGACTTTTGGACTTGCTTGGAATCTTGCACAGACACACACAGCATACATAATGTCAGGTCTTGTAGCAGTTAGGTACATCAGGGATCCAATTTTGGCACGATATTCATGTTTATCCACATGCTCCCCCTTTTCATCAGCAATCATCTTTTCTTTGGTGTCCATTGGAGTTGAAGTTGATTTGTACTCTTGACATTTGTACTTAATCAAAATGTCATGCACATATTAGGATTGGTGAATGAAAATCCCTTCAGCTTTTTGTTGAACTTGCAGTCCCAGAAAGAAGTACATTTCTCCCATTGAGCTCATGTTGTATTTGGACTTCATCACCTCTTCAAACTCCATGCACATTTGTTTATTGGTTGAACCAAATATGATATCATCCACATAGACTTGTAACAGTAGCAAATCTGATCCCTTTCTTTTGTAGAAGAGAGTCTTGTCAATTGCTCTTCTTTGAAAACCATTTTCAAGAAGATGATTTGACAGCTCATCATACCATGCTCTAGGAGCCCGATGCAATCCATAAAGGGCTTTATTTAACTTATACACCCTGTTTGGATTCATTGGATACTCAAAATCTAGAGGTTGAGCAACATACACCTCTTCATCAATCTTTCAATTTAGGAATGCAGACTTGACATCAAGCTGGAACACCTTAATGTTCTTTGAGGCAGCATATGCAAGAAAAATCCTGATAGCTTCAAGTCTTTCAACTGGTGAAAAGACTCCCTCAAAGTCTATTCCTTCTTCTTGAAGGCATCCCAATGCCACAAGCCTAGCTTTATTCTTAATCACCAAACCCCTCTCATCCCTTTTGTTTCTGAACACCTATTTTGTGCCAATTACTGACCTGTTTCTTGGCCTATCAACAAGATCCAAAACATTAAGATCTCTGAACTGTGCCAGTTCCTCCTGCATTGCCTCCACCCAACTGTTGTCCTTTAGTGCTTGAACAAAGTTATCTGGTTCTATTTGGGATAGAAAGCAGGAGTATAAACAGATGTTTGCAATTTCAGAATTGCTTCTAGTAACTCTTTCATTTATATCTCCAATGATGTTTTCAGAGGGATGATTCTTTTCAACATAAGGGGTTTGTACTATCATATCTGCAGACGTATTTGTGTCAAGATTTGATTCATTGAGATCTAGTTCTTCAATGATCAATTCTGTTTCTGCATCACGAAACTCTGGTGCTTCTTCATTGTACTGTCTTGAGGTAGATGCACCATCGTTTCCTATATTCATTCTTCGCGAATCCCTTCGGGTTTTGCTTGGTATTGCTCGGAAGTGTACCCAGTGGCCTCTTATTTAATCAACTAGCTATCTCTCACATCTTCCGCTCGAGATTATAAATTGACGTTCCCTAATTTAATATGAATAACTTGTGATCAAGGAATTTCTATTGGGTTTGTGACGGGATCCTCTCGTGTCATAAGTTGGGACAACATCTACGTTTGTTGTGCCATAATCTCCTCTAAAGTGGGATTCTTCTCTCCTCCACTTGCTCCTTCACCGTAATTCTTGAATAGACTCTAACGCTGCTGGAAGCCGGATGCTAGAAGCCGGACTGATTTCCCTTCCTCTAGTTGGCATTTATTGTTTCTCCACCCCGAGTTATATGAATTGAACGAGTTTTGATTTCTGTTTGGATTACTAAGGAACTCTACTGCCTCCTCCTGGAAACCTACGGGGAACTGGAAGGTATCATGCCCCCCTCTACAAATCTCGCACAACTAATTCTTCACTTGCAAGTCCTTCACAATCTTCACTAACAGCTCAACCTGTGCCGTAAGTGATGTATTCGTGTCGACCCAATGCATGCCACATGACATGGAGTCAACGGTATTGGTACTCTTGGCGGGTGGTCGCTGGTATCCACTCTTGGCTAACCCGTTGAAAAAGGCTATGCACTCATCGGTATCCTCAGTCGTCAACAAGTTACCTGTCGCAGCCATTTCTAGCATGCTCTGCGTCGCGTATATCGCCCCGAGAATTGCTCAAAAACTGCCCAGTCTTGCAAACCTTGGTTTGGACATAAAGCTAGCATATTTTTGAATCTCTCCCATGCCTCGTAGAATGTCTAGGTGTCCTCCATATAAGAAGAATGAACCTGGTTTCGCAAACGAGCGGCCTTAGCCAGAGGATTGTACTTTTCAAGGAATTTGGCTTGCATGGCAGCCCAAGTAGCTATGGACTCCTCTGGGAGGGATCCAAGCCACAAGCTCGCATGATCAACGAGAGAGAATGGAAAGACACGAAGCTTGATAGCATCCTCAGAAATTGAATGTGTCGCAGATATGAGAAGTTCGTGTGAGATGTGAGTGCGGGATTTCGTGGAGCAGCCCACGAAATTGCATAGATTGTGAAATGGTGATTAGAATATTCGAAGGAATCTGCCAACTTGTGTTTACTGCGATGGATTTAGGAATGATGCTGGGTGTTGCGTCAGCATTGGCCGGACGGGCCCGGTCTATAACTGTCCTCCTTGGTGGTGGTGCGTCAGCCATATCCCTATACCTAACGTTGAATTTAGAGAGAGGAGGAGAAGATATATTACCCACAAAATAAGAAGAAAAACTTAATGGGGACCGGTACAACGTCTCTCACGCAACTGTCTTTGGTTCCGAAAATCCTTCAGTTTCAGGTGCTCCGAGAGATCAAATGTGTCGCATACAAATATTAAAATCAATAAAAGAAACTAAAATTAGCTAAACAACTTTAACTACTAAACAAAGCTAAAATACAAGTAGCCAATAAGGTTGGTCCTAACTCGAGTCGTTCTCAATACGCCTCAAATCGTGTCCCCGGCAGCAGTGCCAAAAACTTGATATGTGCCTAATTCACGAATCTATATCTATGAAACTCACAACTAAGCATTAATTTTAAACAAATAATTATATTAATTCCACAAACAACCGTCAAGTGTACCGATAATAAGTAGTATAGAACTAAGAAGTCCGAGTATCTAACACAAGGACACGTGAAAACTCTTTTTACTACTAAACCCTAGACAAGACCTTCCTAAGAATACTACTTTGATTTATTTTAATATTAAAATCTACTTGACCTAATTTACTTAAGATATGTAAATTAATTAAACTTAACTAATTGGAATAATGACAAAACTTTCCAAACTTAGAAATCTTAACAACCCTGAACTGATATGATGGAGAAAACGTCTACCTAGGTAAGAATCAAATTGATGGCCTAGCAAGCTAATGAATTGAATGATCTCACATCATCGGAATCTAAGGATGACACAAATAAGGCTCGCTCAAGCTAGCTAGATCACCTCTCAGTCTCACTAACAAACCTAAACTATACATAACTAATTAAGAAAGCAAACTAGAAAATGATTACTAAGGTGTTCTAATGTCAATTCTCATCTTGGACTCACCGACACTCAACCCTAATGGATATGAATACTACAAAACCAAGGATATAGGAGCAATCCAATTTACACAAACTATATCAACTAGCCGATCAAAAACCCAAACCCAACTAAAACCAAACTCGCTCTCACGCAATTCTAATTCTAGCATTCAAAGGCTAGGACACAACCCTAACTTCTTATTACCTCTCAGTCTCTAAGAATGTTTATACCCGCTGACTTTTATCAAATAATTCACTTAACAAAACCCTACGGTTGTACCGACCTCAAACAAACCATAAACACAAAGTCTAGAATTAAATATTCAAAAATCATTCAACACACAATCAATCATTCAAAGCATGAGGTTTATGAAGTAACATTAATAAAATTCCAACAACTAAACACAACCTAATTTATATATAAATCAAACTTTACAATAGAAATTCAAGTCTTTTGATCAAACAACCCATAATACTCTTCAAACTTAAATATTTATCATTAAACCTAGGTAGAACTAACAAGAATAGCCAAACATATGAAATGGACATTAGCATATACTCATAAAAAACATTCATAGTACTCATCCAAATCATATGTAAACTCAATCCACAATAAAGAGTAATTAAACACAAATCAATCCTTAATTTAATTGCAAAAGAATTAAACTCTATGATCAAAAACAAGACAAATAAGAACCATAAATCAAGCCAATGTATATGTAGATGTAACATGATGATCTTGGCAGCTCTTTGATGCTTCAAACACTTAGAAAATACTTGCAAACTTGGTTGGCCACTTCTTTTCTTCTTCTTTCCTTGTTGCCAATCAGAACTCTTCACAATGACTAGGGTTTTATTTTTTTTCTTTGTTTCTAGCTGTTGATGCGATCGAAGCTTCTGGCCAGACTCCAGGGTATTTTTCATTATGTATTTTATATTATATCATCCATGGGCTTGACAAAACTGGACGCGGGCTGGGCTTTTGACTTGGTTATTCAAGAATAGTGCATAAAAGGCCTCCGAGTCTCTTGAAAAGCTCAATTATTTTCTCTTTAAACCTGCAACCTACAAAATATATTTTTATGTAAGATCATGCTAAAACAAGTTAAATACATTAATTTTTAGATAATCAAGTGGCTAAAACAATGATAATTAGTGGGGAAAACTAGTGTGTTTTACAACACATAACTTGGATATTCTTCTTTCTCATCGTCTTCATCCTGAACACAGTTAAGTTTATTATTGTTAGGCCTAGTGTAAGGCCTGGATTTGAATGACGGCTGGTACGAAGATTCTGAATTCCTGCCGGGACGATCATAGCTATATACTGGCAAATTGACCCTTTCTTGGATACTTTGATCATCTTCCAGCCTGATGAACCGTACAGCCTGGTTCCTGACTTCATCTAAGTTTCTACAATGATTCATGACTAAATCATGATAGAATGGAGAACCACTCTTCAATCCTTTCTTGAATGCTTGAATTGTGATAGCCATGTCAATATTTGGGATATCCAATGCTTCTCTACTGAACATGCCAACAAAATCTCTGAGATATTCCTCATGTTTTTGGGTGATCATGCACAAATCATTAGTTAACTTATCGAGTGACCTACTACAAGAAAACTAGTTATTAAAAAAATAATTAAATGAGCAAAAGAAGTAATCGAAATAGAAGGGACACTCAGTAAGCATTTTAAGGTTGATCCGTGTAAGTGTTGATCCAAATCCCTTGCATAAGCATGCTTCCTTTAGGTAAGCTAAAATGGGTATGATCTACATCCTTTCCTCATATTGTGACACATGTTTTTCAGGATCTATTTTTCCATCACGGAAATTCACGTTAAGAGTTTGGAAGCTTTTGGGATTTCAGCCACACATATCGGTGTGGCAAATCTTGAAATCTTGATGCTTGTAGCAGTCACTTCTAGTATAGGTTGAACTATGTCAGGTAAGCTGGAGATCATGATCTTCAGTTTTTGTACCTCCTTAGCCATTTCACGATTCAGCCCTGTATCCTACACAAATCCAATATTGTTAGAAATTAAAATAGGATCCTGATTGGTGTTACCGGCATTAGAATCCTTATGCACTAATCCTTGGACCCTCTTAGGGATCCTTGCTATTGTGATCTTGGCAAATGATTCGAGATTCTGAACATCAGGAAGAGGATTTATAGGAATGAAATCCTCAAGGTTTTTTCCCGGGATCCTGAGGCTTCAAAATTCATTATCTTGTATTGTTGGACGACTATTGGCTCAACTACATTAGCTTTTTTCGACTTCAGTTTATGTATTTACTCCAAGAATTCTTTGTTGGTCTATGGTTGAATGCCATTTACTTCCGGACTTGACCGAACAAGGAGAGGATCTCATTATTCGAGACTATTATAGGATCCCGAACCCGGGAAAACGGTATGCCGGTGGATGCAACTTTTTAAGTGTTATCTAGCTTTCTTTGAGGTGGTAGCATCAATGCTGAAAACTGTTTTAGACCCACACTGGTTGATTGAGTTAATGGTTGAGTTGACTTTTTTGGACATGATGATTATTTCATCTGGAATGCCATTGGTGATGACTAAAGGGTAGTGAATGATCACGAAAGCTATAATCTAAATATGAAAATCACCACTTTCCCCCACAGTGGGCGCCAAACTGTTTTGGTCAAAAATTTCACGAGGATAATCAAGTAATCAATCTTTGTATGTGAGGTAGGATGCTTGAGTATGTAATCAAAATAGTAAGTAAAGATTTCTCATGACACAACGATTTAGCGAACAAAAAGCCTGTGATCCTTGTAGGAACTCCGATAAAAAAAACCTCGAAAGGGGAAAACTATCCCCTACCTCCATTATATTAAGTAAAATTGGTGATTTAAGTGTTGGAAGTGCTTGATCGCTATTACGAATACAAGAGTGTGTATGCGGGTATGTGTTCGTGTCCTATTACGATCAACACAGCTTCTATTTATAGTTACAACGGTTATAACAAGAAATAACAAGAACCAATGAGCATTAAATGCTCTGGCGAGGATCATGGAGCGGTTTCGGATTGTGTATCTTTGCCATTAATGAGTTCTAATGGCTCCCAACGTCTTTATCATTAATAGTTTGACAAAGTCTTTAGTTGTTCATTAATTGTTGAACGTTGCCTGCAAGACTTAAAACAATAGTGAAGGGATGATGATATTTAAAATAGAACTTACTAAGGATCATGTCTGTCTATGATCAATCCCAATGCACTGCGAGGATTTTTTTAAGGATTCTGCCTATCAAGATCATTAGAATTTCTGCCTATCAAGATCATTAGAATTCTGCCTATCTAACTATTTTCTAACCAATAAATAGATGATTGTGATAAACATTTTCCGTTTGGGCTTTGACCTAACTTATCAACATGCTTTGGTTGAGAACTGTAATTCGTCCAATCTTACGCTTTTGTTCTCATGCGCATCTTCACGTGCCTAAGCAAAAACATATCAAAGTTTAGCTTTGATCTTGAATACCCTAATTCAGCTGATACATTTATTATTATATTAGTTATGTCAGTTTATTTTACATAAAGAAAAGCAGTGTACAAATTTGTCGACACGAATCATAATGTAAGATATGCTACAAAATACCAATGCTTCACATTAACATGTATAATAAACACATTCATAAGCTATTAAAATACACGAAGGTAGAAACTTGCCTACACACAACATGTTTTTTCTCATTCACTTAGCCAATACATTTTATATACGATAGAACAGTTCCTGCATGATCCGTCTTTTTTTCACCGACTTGATAAAATACCTTAACGGTCTACATTATACTAAAACCCATTGTATTTAGATACACATACTACACTTGCTCATATAACACCTACACAGTTCATTAAACTACACATACTAATCTTGTTGATATTGTCACCTACACATTATCAAATTATTCAAAATTTGTAGTTTACAAAACTTTGTGTAGCTTATTAACATAAACTATAGTGTAGGATGTGGTCTATAATGAAGGTAAATACAAATATAAACAATTTTCACAAATTATATTATACACCAAATCATTTGTATTTACCTACACATACTCTAATCGTTCATAATATCAGCTACACATATCAAACTATTAACCTACACATACTTAAATAGTTATGTTTATATGTACATAGCCTTTAAAATTAAACCTACACAAACCCCAGAACACCTAACACACACAGATACACATGAAATCTACCAACATTCACATTTAAAGGAACACAATTCAGAACATTTGAACTTACACAACACATAACTCCTACTCTTTCACATTTAAGATACTCAATAACTAAAATAAAAACCAAACTTGTTAAATAAACCTAGATAAACTACGAGAAAAATGACTTTTAGCCGCACATGTGGTCAGGACGATTTGCCACACTTCGGCATAAATGTGTGGCGAAAAGGTCTTTAATCGCGTTTGAATAGCTTACAGACTCGTTTTGGCCACACATGTTTTTCTTCATGTGACCATTCTATACAAACTCACGTACTTTTCGCCACACTTGGAAAAACTGTGACATAACCTAGCTACATTATAAAAATCTGTGGCGAAATGTGACCTACAGTCATAGTTTGTTTGATCTTTGATACATTTGACCAAAAACACATGTATTAGCCACACTATAAGGGAAGAATGTGACATTTAACCAGCCACATGTTTTAATAGTGTGTCCAAATGTGACGAACGGCTATTGTATTGATAAGAGACATGTCTAAAAGGTAAAAGATATAACCACTTATATTACGTTGTTTGACCTAATGTCACATTTGTTAACCACATTTTTAATAATGTGGAGAAATATGACGAACAACCATTGTATTTATTAGTAATGTGGCTAAAACCATAAAACATATGGCCTCTTATACGAGGTTGTGTGATCAAGAGTAGATTAGTTTTATTTTTCCTAAGTTTTTTATTGTCACGGATACACTTATTATGTTTCGGATATCTCACATCAAAACAACTGATATTGTTAAAGACTCGAACAGTCTGATATGACGTGTAAACACTTCCCTGTGTCGGTAGACAATTTGTTCGTGAGTGGTAAGACGATGTTAAAGAGAGGAGAAGATTCGTTGTAAGTCTCTAGTTTAGTACGAATTGGAAAAACCCAGACGGTGTTAGGTTACGTCCTAACTCAGATATGAACCACGAGTCGATTCTGTACCGTTCTATGTCCAGTCTATCCAGTTGTTTGTCGTCAGCGTCTAGGATCGATCAGCCGGATGATTTCTCATAC
Source organism: Bidens hawaiensis (assembly GCF_021521415.1). Lineage (NCBI taxonomy): Eukaryota > Viridiplantae > Streptophyta > Magnoliopsida > Asterales > Asteraceae > Bidens > Bidens hawaiensis. The sequence goes on from NW_027502280.1 coordinate 16,688, forward strand.
TTGTTTGATGATTTTAAAATCCCTATTACTAGTATGCCTTTAGTCAATCCATATAGTGTCTTTTCAAAACCCCAAAATTCTCTTTCTAAAATAATCAAAAAAATAATTAGTCCAAACCCAACTCAGGTGTCAATGAGTATGTTCAAACCTCCAAGTTTGATTCATACTAGCTTCTAGACACAACTTTCTAAATCTATCCCTTCCCCCAGATCTTCCAAGGATCTGCCAAGGACAAGCCTTTACCCACATCCACTTTGTCGCAGTAAGGTTAGCCCTGACCTTCCATGGTAGAAAAGGTCTATGAGCGTTCTCTCGGATCGCCCAAGTCGATTCCAGGTTCGTAGAATACCAACACGCCTGTATTTGTACTATTCAAACCACGCTGAACGTCGGCATAGTGTTTGTCACATTCTACCCGAACTTCAACATGCCTCTCAACGATCCATCACTGTTTACCGCTTTAAAAGCCCATATTCAGATCGGAGGTGCCCAACAGGTTAACACCTTTCAAGCAACCTTACATTATCAAATGGCGTACAGAGTCCAAAACCACTGTTTGGATATCATGGTTCCCAACCAGGTGACGCGTTGTTTATTGACATCGATTCCAACGCAGTGCCAACAGTAACACATGTTCCTAAGCAGCTATCCAGAGAAGAGCTCCTCAAGCTCCTCCCAGAAAAATGGATAAATAATTACGAACAAATCCATCAGGCTCCCGTCCAGACAACGACAGCTCCATACTTCGTCCGACTCCAGGACGGTCTTGTCGAACTCAAGTTCAAGAAAGAAGATAAATGAAATGTCTTCTGTACAATGTATATGATGCATCCTGTGACAACTCCAGCCCCAACAGAACATTTCCCCTATGACATGTGCAACTGCCAGTCATGCTTAGACGAAGAAAAGAGGGTTGAATACGATGAAGATATTCCTAAAACGAAGAAAGGATCCCAAAGGTACTAAAGAAGCGATATGAAGCGGGAGATCCAACAGTTGGTCTTCTTGGTGAACCATCAAGCAAGTTTGACTACTATGTCCTTTACAGTGACTCATCACCACAACCAACATCAAGACGAGCCAGCCCTTCATCACCCGAAGCCCCCTCTAAGCGAAAAAGAAATGTTTGTCATCACTCCCATTCTATCCACCTCGTCCCCAGAACTCCATACAGAGTTCCCCACCCTAACCTCATTCGAAGATCCTATCCTGAAGACAAAACATAGCTAGAAAGTTCAACCTTCCAGTACTATAATCCCCACAGGATCCTCAAGCCAGATCACTGCTGCAAAAGCCACACTCAACTGGCAAAGTGAGAATGTTGTTGCCCAGAAAAGTGCTCTCAAAGCTATCCTAGCTCAGCAGAAGAGGCTTAGCCATACACAAGAAAGCTTGGTAGATAGAGTGCAATCTCTGGAGGGTATCATCTATAAAATACGAACCAAGATGCTTGGTCTTCATAACGAATTACTCCAGTTAGTCATCTCAGTCCCTGGCCCACAGACTCAAAACAGCCTAGTCCAGAAAGAAGCGGAGATGAAGTTCCTCAAAGTCCAGCTTGTAGACCTTGAAAGGCAGCACAAGCAGCAAAGAATTTCAACTATGGTCGATGATCCAATGAGGCTACCAAGTGCTCCGTTCGTCATATGAGCCATTGAGTGGGAGATCCCAAATGTCTCTAAAGAAGAGATATGAAGCGGGAGATCCAACTGTTGGTCTTCTTGGTGAACCATCGGGCAAGTTTGAGAACTATGTCCTTTACGGTGACTTATCACCACAACCAACATCAAGACCAGCCAGCCCTTCATCACCCAAAGCCCCCCCCCCCCCCCTAAGCAAAAAAGAAATGTTTGTCATCACACCCATTCTATCCACCTTGTCCATAGAACTCCATACAGAGTTCCCCACCCTAACCTCATTCGAAGATCCTATCCAGAAGAAAAAACATAGCTGGAAAGTTCAACCTTCCAGTACTATGAACCCCACAAGATCCTCAAGCCAGACCACTACAGAAGAAGCCACACTCAACTGGCAAAGTGAGAATGTTGTTGCCCAGAACAAAGCTCTCAAAGCTATCCTAGCTTAGCAGAACAGGCTCAGCCGGACCTAAGGAAGCTTGGTAGACAGAGTGCAATCTCTAGAGGGTATAATCTATGAAATACGGACCAAGATGCTTGGTCTTCATAGCGAATTAGTCCAGTTAGTCAACTCAACCCCTGGCCCACAGACTCGAAACAGCCTAGTCCAGAAAGAAGCGGAGATGAAATTCCTTAAAGCCCAGCTTGTAGACCTTGAAAGGCAGCACAAGCAACAAAGAACTTCAACCATGGTCGATGATCCATGGAGGCTACCAAGTGCTCCGTTCGTCAAAACATCCTTTGAGCCACAACCGCTACCGGTACACACGTGGTCAGAATCGTCACCATCAATGAACCTTTGGGAAAACGAACAAGATCATATCAGAGCTAGAGCAAGAAAGCCATCCTAAAACCGCAGTGCTTCATCAAGTAGCACGGATCAGAAACCATCCAAAAACGGTTATAAGAAAGACAAGCATGTCAGAGATGACAGTATGATGATGGCTTATAAGAAGACTCAACATGTCCACCAACACCACCAGCTAGTGCCCCAGTCATCAGCCTCTCTTATGATGAATCACGTGTTAGCTCTGAAGAACGATCAGAATATTCTGACGTTGCTCCAATTTACGAATTTGAGCACTTATTCATGACACAGCTGGAAACCACAGAGCCAAAACACATTGAATCTGATATTGAAGATGTAGAGTCACGGAAAGAACCACAAAAAGGTAAAAATGTGTTCTCCAACACGGACTCCAAACAACATTTCACCTTTGATGACATCCCGCCATCACAATGGCGTGAGATATATGTTTAAATGCTAACATGGTGCTCTGCAGAATTACAATATTACGATATTGACATGGTCATCAAACTTTCCTAACAAGATGCCAAGGAAGACTTAGGGACTGGTACCTAAGTTTGGGAGAATACCGACAAATACAAATCCAACAATGCAAGTTGGCAGAAGAACTCATGAATAAAATTCACAATGAATTTCTAGGAAACCCAATAGAATTCACTATGAAGGCACGGGATGAATTCCAGAAAATGAATTATTGCTCGTTTAAATAGAAGGACTTAGAAAGACATTATAACAGAATGTCTGAACGCTTCTACATCCTACACGGTGTAGATGACGTAAATTTCAAACAGGTCTTTCTAAACTCGTTCCCTGAATCATTGTTTAACGATGTATGCAGACACCTTGAAGCAAAGAACATCCAACTCGCCTAAGTCTCGCTTGGAGAGCTATACCAGCTACTTCTAAATTATCTTTCAAGACTTTGTAACCAAAGAAAATTCTTAGCAGAATTTGAAAGAACGGGAAAAGGCCTAGGTTTAGCCTGTGACGTCAAACATCTGAAGATAAAATGCAAAGATAAATCCTCTTGTGACTGCTCGCGTTCTTCCAAAAATACGGTTTCAATGAAGACTACTCTTCAAGAAGAAAGAAGTCTCACAAGAAGAGTGATAAGACAGAAAGAAAATTGAAATTCCTAAGCAGAATATCAAATAGAGGAAGAAACACAGGCAGGTGTTATTTTGCAACCAAAAGGGACACTTTGCATGAGATTGCAAAGACAAGAAGAAAACCTAGGCCTTAATGCAGCAAATCAACATGGTAGAGCCATTAGATGTCTCTGATTTAAAGTCTCTATATTCTCTTGATGACGAACCAAAGGAACAGAAGATTTGCTCCATCAGGTATGATGATTTGAGTAGTGATTCAAGCGCATCAGACTCGAGTGACTCCGATGATGACGTCAGAGCGATGTAGATGCTAACGTCATCTCACGAAGAAGTCTTCCTTCCTAAAGAAGATGAAGAGAGGCTTCTTGTGGAAGATTATCTGCCAACCTGGAATAACAGTCAAGAACAGTTAACCACTGTTTGTACACATCAGTGAAGATTCCGGAAGAAACGGACAAACGAATCTCTCAGAAAGAAGAAGCCCCACTTGAAAAAGCAAAAGGAGATTGTCAGAAGGTCACATGCAAAGAAATCTTGAAAGATAAGGTAAAGTCCCAGAAGAGTAGTATCAACCACAACTTTAAACAAAAGTAGTCAAAAGTAAAGATTCGAGTGTCGCCTCGAAAATCTAAATTGTTGTGGAAACCTCTATTACAGAGATTCTCTACTGTTCACCATGACGCCGAAAGAGTCCCGGCGGCCTATAAAAGCATGATTAACCCTTTGATCCAACACCATACCATCAAGAAAGATTATCATCGGAAAACTACTAAGAAAATGGAAGGAGCATCCATTCCCAAATAGCCAAACACATCCCGAATCCCAGTAGAATTTTTCAAGGTGATCAACAAAAACAACATTGATGTTTCCGAGTTAAACTACAAAACCTTCCTAACCATCACTCTTAAACAAAATGGTCCCTTCATGAAGAATTACAGGTTTCTCCCAGACTACCCCTTTCTCAATATTCTACAAATTGGCAATCTATACCAACTACTAACAGAAGCCTTAGGGTTTTTCTGGTACTTGTTTGAAAAGTTCAAAATAGCCATGTCCTTCAATTCTGAAAAACTCATCTCCTACCTAACTACCCATGAAGCCGGAATTTTTGCACCAGAAAAAATGGTTCTACCCAATCAAAGAATGGGTAAAGATGTTGTCATCCCGACAGCGCAGGCACTGCCTAGTGTGGTTTGAGATGAACCCGACCAGTTATTACTTCAAAATTAATTATCTTCAGCCATGGCAAGAGATCCATCGTTACATGGCAAAGGTAAACAAAGTAAGTTTGGATGAAATTCCCCATGAAATCTTGGCAAAGGAAGATGCCTAGACAACTAAAGACCCCAGATAAAAGAATGGGATCAAGTCATACTAGACTACTGAACAGTAAGTGCCCGTTCAATGAAGTCTTTGAGATTAACGAAGACATGTATTCACGAGTGAAAGAACCATCTAACCCATCCAACTTTGAGGATTATGATTATGACCCACCAAACGAAGAATCGTACCCATGTTTATCGAGTTTCACCATCGAGTTCTGTGACATGACGTAAATGAAGAAGCACGTGCCTAAAGAATTCCATTAAGTCGTGTGTTTTTATTTGTGTGTTTATTGTGTGCTTAAGAATAAAGCTTAATCACTCTTAAAGTGATTTTAGCAAGTAGGTTATGTATTAAAATATCTAGTATTATGTGATATAAGCCATGATGTAATTTGCTAGTTTGACGTTAGCAATGACATCATGGACACCATTCCTTGGCCTATATAAGGAGGGTTCCCCCTAGTGTTTTTCTCATCCTTGGAAAGAAATAAAAACTTTTTCTTATATAGTTCTCTCTAACCTCTCTCTAGTTTCTCTCTCTAAAAACTCCTTTGAGTCTTTTATCTTTTATATTTTTTCTGGTGGGTTGTTTGAGGGTCCTATCAACTCTAGAAAGACTAGCAAATTGAGGTTCAGAAGATTTCCAAGCCTAGCTCCGCCTTGTGTTTGAGTTTCTTACTGGTCTTCCTGAAGATCAGCCACACACTCCCCCCTTTTTATGGTATCAAAGCTATAACCAGGCTCGTGTTCCGCCTTTACCGGATCTTTTAAGTATGCTCTGTGACTGCCGACTATAAGTGATAAATGGTTATAGTTAAATATTTTTAATTGTTTCCGAACATAATTAATGGCCACACGGTGAATTGACTAGGGGCCAACTAATCATTGTCTTTCCAATTTCCTTGTGCCGTCAATTTAAAATTGTCAGGGAGATGTATCGGTTTCCGATGGTGTTTAAATACCACTCATGGATTTCGATTTCCCCCATCGCCTCTAATATTCCAGCAAATCACAATCCACAATCCCACCCATCTATTACAAAACCATCGCCTTCTTCATCATCTTCTTCACGGTTTTCGATTTCCGAAAATGGCGCCTGCAAGTTAGATTGTTCGAGAAAAGGGTGAGGTTGCACCAATCTATTTCACCATCATTTTCCACTTTGATTCCTACGTCTGGAAGAATCAAAGACTGAGGTATGTGGACTATGTCAACCCTCTAACCTTCAGGTACCAATAACTTAACCGAATGGTTAAGTTTCTTGGGTACACCACTTCTGACTATTTCAGCATTGTGATGGAAGCTCGGGGTATCGAGGTTGCTTGGATTGGTTTGAACTCCATAGAGAACTTCAAGGTTGTGTCTGCTTATGAGAGATTCCATACTGAGGTGAAACATCACCTATAAAGGCTAAAAGACTCCACCTACACCTCAGACGGCATGTGGGAGAGGATCATGCCCTATCTTACTCAAGAAGAGAATGATTAGATGATAGTTTCAGATGTGGAATCTGATTGTAGGACTTAGCTAGTTGATGATGTTGTAGTTTATAATGTAATGTAGATATTTGTCAACAATAAATATAATTAATATATTTTGGTTATTCTATTAACTGTGTTGATGATGCTGTATTTTATATTTGTTTCTTATTTGGTTTCAACATTACACTAGATGTTTGAATGTGTGTATTTAGCTAGTTAACGTCTGTTTGAATTAAACCAAATGAAATAGACAAGTGGTGCAAACGAGCCGAGCTACTCGATATCGGCTCGTGAAAAAGCTCTATCGATCCGAGCTTAAAAAAGCATGTGCCAGAGCCCAAGCTCGAGCCTAATAGAAAGCTCGTTTAATAAACGAGCCCGAGCCCGAGCTTCACTTATGGAGCTCGAGCCGGCTCGCGAGCCTAAACGAGCCTGTGATTTATTATATATATATATGTATATATTAATAGACACGTATATATTAAATAATTATTAATTGATATATATATATACATATATATATACACTAGATTAGAACCCGTGTAATACACAGGTTTATAAGAAAATAAACTGGAAAAAAGAATTTAAATATACAAATTTAAGTAATTACAAACAAAAATGTCAAATATGTTTATGGATTCCAAGCTAAACAGTTATTTCCAAAATTTTGAGAATCCAAAATTCCAAAATTAGCATTCTAGGCAAATCCTCATGATTATATTTATACACCCTCTGAACATGATCCAGTTGTTGAACCACACAGAGTCAACCATACTAAAAAAATCATGCTTGACTAAATAATTGTCAAAAGTTAACAAATTTCCAATTCTACACCATCTCCTCCCAATGATTGAACAACCGTTTAACATTTCAAATAGCTTCAAAGTGTTATGGCCACTTAATAAAGTCATTTGTTCACTAAAGGCAAAACCATATAAAAGCAAGTTGCAAAAAAGAGTGAATAAAAGAAAATAACTGTAAATTTTTAATTCATTTACTTACGACTGGGACAATTTTTGGAGGGTGCGCATGAAACCGGAACATGCATGTAACTGAAATGTAATATCCCAATTTTCAATAACCCTAAAATATTAAATGTTGAATTAATATGTCAGATTTATTAACGAGTTGATAATTAATAACACTGACCGAATATTAGTTTTAACAAACCAAGAGTGATATTAGCTATATGTTTATAATAAAAAGTCTAAATATGTTGGTTATTCTTTTATAGTACATGGTAAACAAAATACAACTACAACTAAACTTGAAGTTCTAACTATAAATCAATGAATGAAATAAGAAATAAAGTATAGGGGCCAATTTGGACATCTCATGAAAGTCAAATTGAAACATACACACCAACGTACGTTCCTTTCCGTGGAAGACGTTAGCAACTAACAATACCGCTATATCGGGATTTGATTTTTGTTTTAAACTCGTTTAATATATATATATACGAATAACATTCCATCGATTTTCATTGATCCAAAAAACTTAAATCTTAACCTTTTCTCTCTGCCGTATACACCGATGCCGCCATGCAACTCGCCGGAGAAACCGCAGCCACCGCGTGCCGACGCCTCTGGTAGTCACACACCACCGTTCTCCTCCGCTCTCTCTTTGTTTCTTCATTAAGCCGCTGCCACCGGAACCCGCTAAGTACCGCCACCGAAAATCCACCGCCTTGAAGGAAATCCGCTCTGTTAGCCGGAGTCGAAGCTAGCCGCCGTTGTCGCCACTTGCTGAAAATCAAAAACCGACATCGTCGCTGAGTGCCGCAGCCAGGAATCCACGTCGTTGTAGCCACCGTCGATGGTAACACCAGATCGGTTCATGCTTAATATTTGCTTATTTAACTTGAACAACTGGTTAAGATAAACTGAAACAAATAGATGTGGTTTTATTTTTAGCCATCCAAGTTATGTTTCTAAACAAAATAATGTTACTTAACGTTTTAAACATAAGTACATGTGTCAATTTAATTATAAATTGATAAAACTGTTTATATTTAGCCTTTGATTCTTTTGAGTCACTAAAAACTTGTTCAAATAAATCTTGCATACACATGTATTTAAATTACACTTTGAATGAATATTAGTTACGTAAGCCTCTAAAATTATGTAAGCACATACATAAATACAATATAAAAAGGGAGTATGTGGTGATTAAATATAAATAAAGTCACTGGTATGCTAAATGAAATTAGTTTCCCAACTGATATATATATATATATATATAATAATCCAGGTGATAAAAATATTGTAGGTTCTCGCGACATTTAATCAAAGCTTAAGTCTTCTTACGGTTATTACCATTCTCCTTTAAGGTACAAATTCCGTGTTTCTCTTCTTTTAGCTTTGTATTGTTTTCACCGTTCTCGTAGTGTACGGATTCTACGGTCTTTTACTTGTAGCGTAAATATTGTTTTCCATCGATATAGTGTACGGACTTCGTGGTCTTGCACTTGTAGCGTCGTACTGTGTCTTCGCTATCATAGTATATGAGTTCTTGAGTCATTGATCGCGTTATAATTATGAGTTATTTCATGGTATCTTGTCACCGTTCTTTATTGCAAAGTGTTAGATTGCTATTGTTAAATTGTCATGCATGCGATATAATATATTTATTGCACTCATTGTCGCATGTTCCTAATAGACCATTGTACATTGACTAATTGTTGTTGAGACATATTATATTGATATTGACTTTATTTGACCTCAATACCCGAGCATTTATCCACCTATGGGGACATAGGGCGTCAGAGGCACCTTTGACGTGATCTATCTGTGGCGGAGTGATTAGTCCACAGCGTCTCTATTTTATTGTGTGACGAGAGCATGAACTGATTACTGAGAGGCGTATGGATCGATCCTAGGTACACTGTTACTGGAGTGAGATGATTAGATATGTGTGTCCACATTCCTATCTTACTTAATTACTGGTGCATAGTCTGCAGCTAATGTACATACTGTTACTGTTACTATTACTGTTACTGTTACTGTTACTGTTACTGTTACTGTTACTGGCTCACATGGGTATTTCCAATATATTGTTATTGTACTGATTCATAACTTATCGTTCAGCGTATTGTTAGTGTTATCGGCTCATAGATTGTACTTGTTTCTCCTGTGATCGTTTATTGTATTGCATTGTTCTTCACCGTTTGTTACTGCTATTTTCCTCTGTTACTGGCAATTTTTGGCTCATCCGTGTTTCTTTTGTTTTGTGTTTTCTTTAATTTTTACAGGTACTCAAGGGAATCAGGGGAATGTGTGTTATGAGAGTAAAAGTAAAAGTCTAGAAGTTGGAAAATAAGGAACTTAAATAATTTCTTTTGAGTGAAACACTTTATTTATTTTCATTGTCAATGATTTTGAACCTTTTTGGTATTTAATGAATTTAAGATTTTGAATTTGGATTTTTATTTATCGTATCGAGTGACACGTCGGCCCTAACCGGGCTGGGGTGTTACATGAAATAACCTACTTAATCGAACCAACCCAAAATTGACTATTTAGTTAAATATTTTTCATAAATCGAGCTAATAGTTTTTAAAAAGAATTGAAGCTGGAAAAAAATGTTTCTACTTGACGGTGTCTCGTTACATAACTAAACCGACGTAATCAACATGTCTAAAGACAATACAGATCAATCAGACTCAAAGAAAACAACCTGATATCTGTTATATAAACTGGTCAAAATAAAGTCCATAAGCTAGCTTACTTGCAACAAACATAACATTATGATATAAAATGGTTACAACAGAAAAACTATAAAAACCTATATTAAAAGAAGTAAACTCCGTAGCCATTAGCTGCCCACCTCTCAAAGAATCATCAAAACCAATTCCAAACATTTTGTGGAAGAATGCCCAATGCATGATGCAGTGGTGAACTAAGTAACCACAAAAATGAATTGCGCTCACACTTCTAGACGCCTACCGTGTTTAGCACCCAAGCCCCAATCACAGCCTAAATGTGTAACTAATTATAAATTATAACCATACTTGATAACATAGATTAAATCAAATACATTTAGTTAAACAAATTTCATTTCGCGGATGTTTGATATCTACATATTGATTAAAAGAAATCAACTGATATGATTTCAATAATTTCCAAATTAACAGGAAACCATATCGGCTGTTAACGCCCTGCAACAGTCAATCAAATTAACGAATCGGCTGTTAATGCCCTGCAACAATCTTTTTTGATTATTTTCCTTTAATTTTTTCTTATTATAAATTTAACAATAACTATTAGGGTAGCATGCATGTCATTAAAATTGTAAAACAAAATAAAGAATCATTTCAATGGGGAATTTCCATCCAGACAACTACTTATTTCCCATCTGTTTAACTTAACATTTGTCTTATTAAATTATATATCATATGCTCACATTCAAAATGCATATTCAAACAACACCAAAAACCATGTTCATCTTTTCAAAACATTGATAAGTGAGATAGAGAACTTCTATGTTCTACCATGTAAAACCAAGCAAATAAGATTGTTGAAATTATTTTCAGAAATCATCTTTAGACTTCTGAAGTCACTCCTCATCCCTTGCAATTTAAAACACAACGTCTACTGCCTGCGAAGTTGAAGAAAACAAATTTGAGCCCAAATTACATGTAAATTAACGTGAATCAGAATTCTGAAACTAAGACCAGAATCTAATCATTACCCAAGATTGTCTTGTAAATAAAACTTAAAATACCCAGACAATGAATTTTAAGAAAACCCTAAATGTTGTGATACAACATTAGTATCCATATCAAAATGCATTTTAAGAAAAACCTAAAACTTAAATTGCCCTTCAAATTAATCTGCCAATTCCTTTTCTAACATGAATCTGCAAAATGCAATGAAAATATAATCGTATCCTTCGCCATGTTAGTCCTTAACAAAGTGCAATTGCCTAAAAAAAACTCAAAGTTCATAATTTAATCCTAATAATATGAACTCAATATGCACTTTTTGAATAAATTATTGCACTTGAATAGGTTGTTTGTTTTATCAGATTTGCATAAATTTTAAAGTTATATAAATTGTAACAAATAATATTAGCAATGAAAACCATACTAAGTTTTATACCTGCCTACAACCTGTTTCTCTATGTCATAATACCGCTGAACATGGATCTGTGTGACAGCCACTTAATCAGTATGATTCCTGTTCGGATCTTTTCTAAAACATGCAGGTTTTCGTCGAGACCACATTATTTACATGAAAATGTCAAAATCAAAAAGTCAAAAACAAATTGACAGAACCAAAGGTCAAAATAGATGAAATTACCTTAAGTTAAGCTTAAAGGACATCATCTCCTTAAAAACAATAAAAGTCTAGCAATATGTGTTAATAATCCAGTAACAAAAAAATAAATTCAAACCTGATTGTTTTCTTTGTTTGTTGTTAAGTCAAAGGGTGTTTTGTTCCGATATTGCCTATCCGAAGACATTCATTGGATAATCTATTAAACAATGAATCTTATATTATTAACCAGAGAAGTGATGATAAGGCTATTTGAAACCGATATTACCCAGTTGAAGAAGACATGATATGGTTGACAACTTCGTTAACTTTGTTAATAAAAACAATCAAAGAAATATAAAAAGATAATATAAAAAATTTGTGGGGTATTAACTAATATTCGAATAGAGTGAGAACTAAGCTTATTACATTTAATTGAAGATACGATCATTAAATTAAAATAAAAAAACATAAATAAATAAATAAATAATTAAATAAAGTAACTAATTACTTTTAAGGTTTACATAAAAAATAAAAAAAATTGAACCTGATATCATATCTCTATGGTACTTTGCGGTTCTAAGAGATGGTTATCTTTATAAAAATGGTTTTTTAATATATTGGGTAGACAAAAGTGTATTTATTTTTCTATAAATCAGTAATCTTTATTGTTATTTGATATTCTATTTAAGATTTAAAAACATATGAAACACTTAATATAATGATCCTAGAATTAGGGTTTCAATTAAAATTCCAAGTTTTACAATTAAAATACGTGAATCAGATTACATAATTTGAATTACATGTAATCTGATTTGCGAAGATTAATCAGTTGAAGCTGTGAATATAATTACAAAGATTGATCGATTGAACCTAATTGAACATGTGATGTGAAGGTGAATCGAGTGAATCCGATTGAAGCTACGAATCCTATTGAATCTGTTTTGGTGAAACAATTTGGGACTGATAAAATTGTAATACGAATATATGATTGCATTACAACGAAGATCTGAAGAGACAATTAAATAACAAAGATTTGATAGTTACCTGTTTATATCATTGCTAGAGGTAGAACATAAAAGATTTGAATATTTGACAGCGGGATACTGAATCTGAATTGGAATTAAATTGGATTTAAAATAATTAAAAAATAAGTAGGAATTGACATGTGTCACTTTAAAGAAACCTGGTTAAATATAAAAGGAGAATTTGTTGGAAAACCAACTCTTTTATTAGATAGGTAGATATAATTTTATGGAAAAAATAACTAAATAACATATATTATTTTATATATAAATTTATTATGAAAATAAATATACAAATATAATTATAAATATATATAAAATTAATTAATAAATATCAAACCAGCCGAACATCGGTAAACTTCTGAAGCTGAAAGTGATACCCAAGGGACACAAGACGATGATCAAGCAAGAAGACCGGATCGCTTCGTTGATTAAAACACAAGCAGAGCAGTTTCAGGTATAAATCATCTGCTCTGCAAAAGTAGATTTATCGACTATATGAGGTTTATGTTTTATATATAATGAAATGATAATAATGTGTAGTTATAGAAACGCTCGGCTTCAACAAAGGGAGCTCGAGCAAAAAATTTGTTTGATCATCACATGGGACGACGGGGTTATTCCTATCTTCGAGAGAAACTGGTAATCAACTCACTATCTCGTTCAATGATATGTTGGTTATGTGTCAAATGCATGACCATCACCTGCTTTCTCTTGAATATTTTACAAGGTCAAAAACAAGGAACTTGCACTGGATGAGACGCCCCGACCATGCATTAATGTGGATGAAAGCAAGGGAGGACAAAAATGGTGCATACAAGAATGTTGTTGTCAAAGATGTGACAACCAAATTAGTATGTTTTAGTATTAAAGTTTTTAAATCATGTTAAAGTCAAATCACTGCCACACAAACCCCCTTTTAGTGGCATCAAACAAACTTGAGTCTATCTAACTTGTCTCAACACTTGATGTGGATACAACTATTGTTTAGGATGATGAACAACAGTACTACCAAACCAGCAGTTGTTTATTTACTTATAGTTGTTTATCAAGTATTAGGGATATTGGGCAGGATATTTTTTACTGGGTGTGATTGGTTTATTTAGTTAAACAAGTACCAGTATCATTTCACTAACATGAAAGGAATGCACAGAACTGTAGTTTTTTAGGAACTGCAGTTCATGAAATCTGACGTTTTATGCTTGTAAGGAATCGGTAGTTTGACATTTGTTTTCTTGCAGGTTCAGCATGAACAGCAGATCGCCTCCGGAGCTTTGACACTTGAACCATGCACAGATTTCGTCACCTAAGTACTTGGAAAAGAGAAAGGTGGGTTTTTAAAAGGGATTGATTGGGTACAGATTGATAGCAGGTAAATATGGAGGTGTGAGTCAGTTAAAAGCACGTTTAAGGAAGGGATTACCCAACTTGAGTATGAGGCGGCGCGGAGAGATGAAGTGGTGAACAAGTTGACGGCTCTACTTGAATCCACAAATTCTTTGCTTGCAAGCCGTGATAAGGACCAGTTAGCATTTGAGGCCAAGTTTAGACATTTCGAAGGAATGTTGTCGGCAAGTCAATTAAGTGACGTATGTTACAAATCAACATATTAATTAATGCATTCAACATATATAATTGGCAATGTTTATTGTCACAATTCGTAGGTAAATCTTGTTCCCATTCCGGTTGGTTCTAACCAAATTACTAGTGTTGTGGGACAAAATAAAATGCTAGCACCAATAAGTATTATGATTTTTCATTTTCCATAACCTAATACTTTGATTTGCAAGCCAGTTTAGTGGGAAACATCCTTACCTCAGGTGAGGTTGTGCAATAAGAATCCGCTCCTTAGGTAAGCATTTGACAGTTTGATTCAATTTTTTTTTAATAATTAACTTTCTATGTGAGTGTGCTGATTTTGCATAAGTTCAATGTAGGCCAAATCTGTGGATAAAATAGTTATCCAAACGGTAGTCACTCCCCAGAGCGCGACAATTTCGGTACTTTTTATAATTCGTTTCCTATGTGAGTGTGCTCATTTTATATTACCGAATTACAGGCCAAGTCCGTGGACAAAATGCTGATCAAATGGTAGTCGATCCCTAGATCGCGACATCTATAAGTATTTGGCAATTTTAATTTTTATATTTTATAACCTAATAAGTCTAACAATTCCAACTTCTTATATATTACCAATGAAGCCTGTAGAGAACAATGTTCACCGAACAACAACACAACTACACCACACTTTGGATAGTAACGGCTCCAAAAATCCAACAGTACTTGACAGTTTCATATTTTTTTCGAGTTTTCCATTTAATTGTTGATTGATTTCCATCCAATAGCTGATTTATTTAATGTTTTTAGGTAAAATGGAGAAGCCGTAAAAGAAAATGTGATGTATCTACGGATGAAGCTTCCCCACCTCCTGAAATAATGGTATGTACTGAGCGAAACATTGTTAATTTCCCACCATCATGGCATATCCATGGGTATGTCTTTATATATTGACTTCAAATAAGCCATCTTAATTTCCCATGTTTGTTTATAGGTGTATGAGTGTGGTTTGTGTAGAAATGACAAGCGTAACAAGGTGGCACATGGTAGAATTCATTGGTCACCGGTTTCACAACAGTTGCATGGAAAAGCAATCCACGGGGATTGCTATAAAGTTAGTATTGATGAAGCCATAAAGAAACATGAAATTATTCCATGTGAGTTAGGTGAAATTATAATTGTTGGTGACGCAACTGGTACTTTTGTTTCTTAGCCTGAATACCTAATCTCATTTGACCAGGAGATTTGTTCCCTACTATTTCGATTCAATTACAAATATTAGGGATGTTCACGATTCGTTTTGAAAACGTGAAACCGTTTAAACTGGTCATCGGTTTGGTTTCATGGTTGGTTTTTTCATAACTATCGGTCGGTTGGTTTCAAAGATTCAAACCGTAGCGAACGGTTTGGTTTACGGTTTACAACAAAATCCAACCGTGTATTAATTTATTTATATTTACCCAAACCATGAAACCAAACCGTTACTAACGGTTTGGTTCGGTTCGGTTTAAGAGTCCTATGGTTCGGTTTTGGTTTACAAAAATAAAAACTGTTACCAAGGGTTTGGTTCATGGTTTGACCCAAAAACCGTGAAAACCGAACCGTGAACACCCCTATCAAATATCACAAGAGATCATATCTTTTGTGACACGGAGGTTTGTTCCTATTTTGTTCTATTCAATTACAAAATATGACTTTAATTATGCATATTTGTTTTTCATATTCTGTTGTTCAAGCTACCACCACTCCCATCCTAAAAAAACAGACAGAGCTGGCAAGAAGTCAAAGTTAAAGTACACAACAATAGACAGGGTGAACAAACAGAAGACAAGGAGCCAACGGCTTAGCTATTATATAGGTAGTCGTTGTTTTGTATATATATATGGGTATACGTATAGCATATTTTGCATATATCTTACAAATATATGCATAGATTTTGCTTAAGTGAATATTATTGTTAATATAATTTGTTTCTTATTTTGTTTTGTCATGCTTGTTTACAACTGTTTTATATTACTACACAAAAAATATAAATAATTATGTATTGCCTAATTACACAGTATTGGCCACATAGAAACACATTAAATAGGTGTGGCCAAAAGTAAGACAATAGTCACACTTCAAATTACCAAAATTCGAGTCTATAAATGACCATTCGCTACAACAAAAACATTGTTGTGTGATCGAATGATAGTGAAGTTGATGAAGATAATAAATTATGTGTGGATAAAAGTGTGACTTACTTGCTTCGTTTTTTGTCTTTCTAATGAAATCATATTAAACGCCATATAAAAAAATCACTAAGTGCAACCAAGTGGCATAAAATAACCACACATATTTTCGTGTGTCCATCACTAGCCATTGGCCACATTTTCATCACTTGGTTTTTGTTTGTGTGGCGGAACGAGATCAAACGTCATTTGAAAAATTACTATGTGTAACCAAAAGTATGATAATAGCCACAGTTTGTATTACAAAAGCATTATGTGTGACAAATGGTAAGAAAATGGCCACACCACAAACAACAAAAGAATGTTTGAGTAGCAAGTTCACATTTTTAGATACATTGACAATAACCTCCTATGTCTATATGATATAATTAGCCGGACAATACATCACTATCTGTGACGAAAAGTTTGGCAACAACCACACTTTAAATCACGAAAAGAATTATGTGTGACAAACGGTAAGACAATAGCCATTTTTAGCCACATTTAATGTAACATCTAGTGTCTATATGATATAATTAGCCACACAATTATTAAATTCAAGTGGTCATTGCTTTGCTATAGCCACACAATATAGGTCACAATGCTTGCTTACCACAACCCTATTGGCCACATTATTATAAAATTCATGTTGCTGAAACATGAATTAATGTGGTTCTATATGTGCAATGGTCACACCTAGTAAATAGTCATGTGGCCATTTTTTACCGTTTAGCCACACTTATTAGAGAGGCTTCTTGATGGACAAAAACTAATGCTGGTTCCTTTTAGCCACACTTACAACCACATAAGGTCATTAAAAACTGTGTGTGGCCATATGATACCTACGATATCGCGACCTTTGATCACACGTGACCTGAACCAGACGTGTGTGGCTAAAGACCTACTGCCACACTATTTTCGTGTGACTAAAGGTTATTTTTCACGAAGTGATATAGCTACAGAGGCTTTACACATTCAGATTACCAATGCAAACACAATATATATTCTACTTGCTGTTTGTTTTCAACTTAAATGCACGTCATGCACTCTGTTACGAAATACGAAATAAGAAAGTTACATTCTATATATTATCATATATATAGATAGTATATATATGTGGCAAGGGTCTAGTAAGGGTGTTAGTGGCATGACGATAGTATGTGGTAGGTTAAGCCTATACGTGTCTTCGTTATTAAAGTGGCATAACGTGAGTGCGTGGTAGGGTAAGCCTATACGTGCTTCGTTATTAAGTGGCATAACGTGAGTGCGTGAGAGGGCAAGACTCTATGTGCTTCCGTAAAAAAGTGGCTAAGATGTAAGGGGCAGTTAAGTGGTTAAGCGGTAAGGTGAATAGGTTAGACAGAGGACCACGTGCCTTTCGACACGTATATAAATACATGTAGTGGATGTATGGTAAGTTGCTTGATTAACTAGAACTCACTTAGCGTAGCTGACTTTTAGTATGCACGCAGGTGATCAGATTAAGGAGCTAGCATGAGGATGGCACATGGCATGGATTGAACGGCTGGCATCTGATGAGGGAAGAAATGATGTTTTAAATATGATGTTTATGTTATGATTTTAAGGAAATGATTAATGTTTTGTATTGAATGATTAAAGTTAACGTTTTCGCGAAAATTTTAATTAACTCTGATTATTAGAACTATGTGAACGAGTAAATCCAACGTTAAAAGTGAGGCACCAGTAACGGGGCCTTACATAAACCCCTACACGATAATATGCGAACAAAACCATTTATAATTGCTACACAATTGACCATAACATGATAAAGCTTGCGTATGCCCTCCACGACTTTTTTTATCAACCTATGTGTAGGACCCGTAAGTAGATACAAAACACTAAAAATAATAACAAAAAACACAAAACAAACAAAAAAATACAGAGGGCTATGCCAACTACTATGTGTAGGATACATAACTCAACAGAAAGGCCATATAAAAATATTCCAACAATTCTTACACATTAAGTAAAGAGACTAATCTACCATAATCTATGTAACAACAATTCTTTATGATTTTATGTGTAAAACGGAATATTTTACACGTAAAATAACACTTTTCATTAACAATTTACACGTAAAACAACAAATTTCATTAACATTTTATATGTAAAATAATAGTTCTTTAAGATTTTACATGTAAATAGATATTTTACATGTAAAACAATATTTTTTCAAAAACATTTTACATGTAAAACAACAGTTCTTTAAGATTTTACATGTAAAACATTTTTCGTTATAACTTTAATGTAAATTCAATAATTATATATATATATATATATATATATATTAAATACCAACCTATGGTTATCTCAATAAATTTAGTGTTCATGAACATCAACAAATTATGTTTTTACACGCATACAAGACAATGCGAGTTTCAATGTGGCGATTATAATTTATTTATGGATTTTTCTTCCTGATTTCTTTCCACCATCACGTTTACAAGAAAAGCCTCCCTTCCCAACCCCACCTAATAAGACCTAACCCCCAACCCGGAAAACTTAAACCCCCTAAAAGCTATACTAAACTCGAATGCTAAATAGAGATTTTGTTTTACATTTTTTTTGGAACGGGAGGTGGTAGATAAATATTTTGGTTTTTTTTTTACATTTTTTATTTATTTATTTTTTGGTTTTATAATTTTTTAATTATTTGTTTTTGATATTTTAGGGGTTTTTCCGTTATAAAAATAATGTGATGTAGGTGATTAAGGGTGCACCATAAGGATGTGAAGTAATGATCAAGGGATGGGAATGGAGTTTCCCAGTTGAACTCACCCCATATATACATATATACATATACATATACATATATATACATATATATACATATATATATATATATATATAGAAAATGGTTCAAATAAGAATAAGGAGTTTCCTAGAAATGGTAAGAACCAATAGAATTTTGACATTTGGCATTAAAACTTATGATGAAATAACAATTCTAGGAAACTATGTCGGTTATAATGATTAAAGAGTAATTCTAGGAAACTATGACGGTTTTTGGTAATTTTAAATCTCAACCATTGATTGATATGATCCAATGGCTATGATTTATTCTTAGTCTTCATATGAAACTACTTATTTTTAGGATAACCCTTCCATATATATTCTTAGTCTTCATATGAAACTACTTATTTTTAGGATAACCCTTCCATATATATATATATGGAAGGGTTATCCTAAAAATAAGTAGTTTCATATGAAGACTAAGAATAAATCATAGCCATTGGATCATATCAATCAATGGTTGAGATTTAAAATTACCAAAAACCGTCATAGTTTCCTAGAATTACTCTTTAATCATTATAACCGACATAGTTTTCTAGAATTGTTATTTCATCATAAGTTTTAATGCCAAATGTCAAAATTCTATTGGTTCTTACCATTCCTAGAAAACTACTTCTTTTTATTTGAACTCTTTTCTACATATATATATATATATATATATATATATATATATATATATATATATATATATATATATATATATATAGGGAGAGGATCATGAGAGAACTCCATTTTATGGAGAGAACTAGATAACTAATAATGAAGTATTTTAATTTAATTAAAAAAAATATTTCTAAAATTTTTCTTCTTTCACCCTTCTCATATGTTGTTATTTTTCACCACAAGAATAAACAAAATAAAAAAAATTAACTTTGTAATGCATATATGCAGTACATCGACTTTTTTTGTAATGCATATGTGCAATAGTGTGCATTTTGATATTTGAAATAGGGTTAAATAGCATATATATAGTTGTTTCTAATGTATATTTGCAATAGTGTTATATTATATACAAAAATTAAAAAAAATCGATATAGTGCATATGTGCATTAGTATTGTATTACATATATGCAATAATGTGTTTTGCATACAATTATAATGTCATATTTGCATATATTCAATAATGTGTATTAGATAATGTATTTGTGTTGAATTATATGGAATAAAACACTATTTTATATATACAATACACATTAATGCACATACGCATTACATTGACAGTTTTTGTTTTGTTTTTTTAGGAACAATATCATCTTATTTGAAGGTGGAAAGAAAAAGTCATAAAATAAATTCTTTAATAGTTCTCTAGTTCTCTCTTTAAGAGGAGTTCTCTCTAGATCCCACCCATATATATATATATAATGGTTCAAATAAAAAAACAATGGTTTTGTGAGAAGTGTGAGAAGAGTTTAAAATAATGTACACCGCCTAAATAGGTGATGTGGTCTAAATTACATATAAATATAATAAATATTTCCTACACTTTTGGATAACTTCAAGATTGTTTTATCGAATACTACTCATTTTTAATTGTTCATAAGACAACGAGCTAAAATCGAATACTTTACTAAACTTGAAACCGATGAATGAAAGATGTCGAGGGAAAAATTGGTCTAGTCTTTAGTTTATGTATGATATTACTAACTATTAAATATATGTTGGTTTTCATAGAGAACTAAATGAAAGGAAAGATAAATGGTGTGATGGGCTTCGATTTAAATTGATGAAGCATACAATACGCTAATCAAGTTGGCTTAAAATAATTATTTAGGATTGGCCCAAAGAGATGTCGATAATTATCACTTGTAAAGCAAGTTAGGGCCCATAAAGATGATTAGATTGGAGTATTGAGCAGATATAATTATTTGGAAGTTTAACGGAAGAAGGGAGGATTTATTATTATTCATTTTGGAGGTGGCCGCAAGTCAGAGGAAGAATTCGTCCAAGTAAGAGGAAACAATTAATTGGAAGCAAATAGGCAAGTTGGTCTAAAAAGTCTTCGGATACACTGAATTAAAGAAGCTACCATACAGGCATCTCTAAAAGTCACGAGAATTAAAGATTTAAGCAAGCACACAAGCTTCTATATTAATCTAAGCTAGTAGACACACAGGTCAAATCATCTAAGCTAGCAGGCTAGTAGTTGAACATATTTATATCTCTTTTTCGATGAACTCTTTTTTATTTATTTCAGTTTCGTTCTTAAACACGATTATTGGCTAAACCTTTAGTTATCTAAGCTTGTGATGATGTTTTGTTGATTGTTTTGGACTTGCCGGTTTTCGGGTTTTGTTTTTGGGATTTTGATTAGTTAAAAGTGTTTATAAGATTTATTGGATATGTCTCATGCATATTTACTTTTGATTTGTGCTTGAATGAATGTTTCACATGTTACTTGATTGAAAGTCTTTTGATTATAGGTTGCATGTTAGGGTTGTTTACTGTGTGTTTGCAACTTGTTTTTGGTTTATTGAGCTCATTCACCATAGAAACTGATTTTTGGCATTTAATTAGAAGTTTATATTCTTACATACTTATATATTCGATGGGTGATAAGTAGTCGGGTTTGTCTGCGTTGTTTGGGTTTTAGGTTAAATTATTTGACAGGAGGTTTGCCTATTTTTACCTTAATTTCACTATTTACCCGTGTCATTTAGACTGTTCATAGACCTCCCCGTGTACTTAAGTGCATTGATCAAAGTTGGTGAACTAACAGGTGAACTAAGGGTTAACTGTTTTCTAGGGTAATTAATCAAAGTTGTTGAACTGATAGGTGAACCAATAAGCCGGTGTTTTTACATGATCTCTAGGATTTCCTCTTAGGTGACATATTGAGAGTGATTAGGGATCCATTAGGTTTCCTAAAGTTTCATATCTTTAGAGTTCTGGTTTCCATAGCATTTTCCAGTAACCGATAAAAGCCCGGGTCCTCATAAGTCGGATTCCTTGCCTAGGTAATCCTTGCTCCATTTGAATTTGCTAAATTTTTTAATCGGTTATTTAGTTTACTATTTTAAAATTAGTTTAATTAGTTATTAGTTTTTAAAATAAAATAAATAAAAATCTAAAAATAATATTTTCTTAATTATTACTTTAAATTAGCCTTTAGAAGTAGTCTCGTTAATTTAATAAGTGTCTCAAGGGTTCGATATGCTCAGTCTTCCCATAGCTAAACACGCTTGATAGGTTCACTTGCCTGTTGCTAGTGGTTTGTTTTAGGTATTCTAGGTTTTTATTACTCGTTGTGCTTGGTTATTATTTGTTAAATTTTTATATACCACTTTACGCACATCAAGTTTTTGGCGCCGTTGACGGGGACACTTGGTAATAGCGAACTAGTTTCTATTTGCTTTTCTTTGTTTTTAGTTTTAGTTAATTAATTAGTTTTATTTTATTTTATTATTTAATTGCTCTTAATTGTTATCTGTGCCTTGATTGTAACGTGTGTGATTTAGGGATAAGCTTGGGTCCTCACTTTTTTACTTGTTTTTCAGCGTATGCGACGTACACGTCACTAGGACCACTAGAGTTCACATCTTCTAACGAACCCGAGAGAGATTTTCGTGAGCTTCACAGGAAGTTTCGAAAGATTGCACATGCTCTAAGTGAAATAAAGGTACACGTTTCTGATCCTAAATTAGATATGGGTGACGATAACCCCCCTAGGCGTACGGTTCACTCGAGAGCGAATGATGAAGTTATGGGGAGACGACGTGATGCCCGATGCTAATAACTGGCAGATTCCGACCAACGCCTTGAATTCCATCACTAATTCTGCCCCATTTCACGGACTTGAATATGAGGACGAGCCTGACCATCTGAATAAATTCACTCGTATTTGCGACACTTTCAATATTGCCAACGTCACTCGTGCTTCTATCTACCTTCATCTTTTTCCATTTTCTCCAGAGGGTCATGCTTCATCGTGGTTGGAAAACCTTCCCCCTGGGTCCATCACTACCTGGGATAATCTTCAAGTTGAA
Organism: Bidens hawaiensis; assembly: GCF_021521415.1. NCBI lineage: Eukaryota > Viridiplantae > Streptophyta > Magnoliopsida > Asterales > Asteraceae > Bidens > Bidens hawaiensis. The sequence goes on from NW_027502280.1 coordinate 39,892, forward strand.
TTCCTTAAGAAGTACTTTCCGCCATATAAAGCCTCGCGACTTCGTGATCAGACCTGTTCCTTCCGCATGGACCCTGATGAGCCATACTCTTTGGCTTGGGAAAGGTTCAATAATCTTCTTAGTAGATTTCCTCAGCATGGTCTACTCGAATGGGCCGTAGTCGAGAAATTCCATAACGGGTTGACCTTTGAGATGCAGAAAATATTGAATATGTAAGCTGGAGGAAACGTGTTAGAGAAGCTGGATGTAGATGAGTGTGAGTCGTTATTTGAGCGTTTCGCCTTAGCCGAACAACAGGAGCCATCCGCTCGAGGTACTTCAAAAACCACCAGCTCCTCCGCTCGAGGAATTTATCAGGTCTTGAATTATACTATCATCGTGGCTGCCTTAGAGGCAACACAGAAAGATATCTGAGAGTTGAAGAAGATCGCTCAGAAATGCGAGATCTATCGCGGAGGGCATGATACATTTGATTGTCCGGTCGATCAGCAGGAGAAGGTGGACTACTTGAGAAATCAGAATAGAGGAGCGAATGGCTACGGAATCTCAAGATAGATAAATAACTCCAAATATGGTTGGAGGTCGGGAGGAAATGCTCAGGTTTTTCAGCAGAGGCAGGTTCATGTTCAGGTTAGTGACCCTGAGGCAGGAGGAAGTTCCAGTGTGGGGTAGAGTAGCGGTATGGATCCGGATCTTAAGGAGCTTCTGACTAAGCAATTTAACATGCTTTCTCACCTTATTGACAGTGGTAATAACACACAACAGATATTGGCTGAGCACGACACCCTATTGAAGAACCAGCAGTCGTCATTTTTGTAGATGTCTCGAAAGATGGATGAGATGATGAAGCAGATGCTACCTAATAAGCAGGTCGGATCATTTCAGGGCAGCACAAAGTTTGACCCAAAGGCACAATTGAAGCCGGTGACCACCCGTAGTGGTAGAGGAGGTGATAGAGAGCAGCAGCGGGCGAATGATGAGGAGCCGGTGGAGGAGGAGATAAAGATGGAGAGTCCTGTGAGGACGCACGAGAGGCGAGCCCCAGCAAGTACTGCGTCAAACATTGAGTCTCCCGCGGATAAAGTGGTTGAGAAGAAGGTTGAAGAGAAGTATCCTGCTCAAGTTTTGTATCCTACTCGTCTTCTGCGGCAGAAGTATGCGCAGGAATACAGACATTTCTTGGACATGTTTAAACAGCTAAAAATCAATCTTCCATTTGTCGAGGCATCCATCATAGGCCTAAATACGCCAAATTCTTAGAGGATCTTCTTTTGATTAAGATGAAGCTTGAGGGACTTTTGATAGTATGTCTAAATGAAGGATGCTCTGTAGTAGTCCAGAACAAGCTGCCTAAGAAATTAGCAGACCTGGGACACTTCACGATTACGTTTTTGTTTGGCAGCTCGACTGAGAGCTACGCGTTGGCCAATTTAGGTGCTAGAATAATCTGATGCCATATTCTTGCTATAAAAAGCTAGACCTTGACGATCAGGTCCCAACGCGCATGAGTTTATCCTTGGCCGAACATTTGGTCAAATATCAACGATGATTCGTTGAAAACGTATTCGTTAAAGTAGAAAAAACTTTTCTTCCTCGTGGATTTTTTATACTTGACATGGAGGCTGAGGATCAGGTCCCGCTCATTTTGGGACGACCCTTCCTACATACTGCTAAAAAGCTTGTTGATGTCTTCGACGAAAAAATTACACTTTGTGTGGGGGAGGAGAATGTCACCTTCGATGTCGTCAAATCGATGAAGAACTCCAGTAGTCAGGACAATTCCGTTTACTTTCTTGACATGTTCATATCTCAGTTCCAGCGTTGTCTTGACTACATCACTGTAGCAGATTTGCTCAATCAGGAGAACGAGGTTGATGTTCCCCCAGAGCACGACCTGAGCATTCTTGTTGGCTCATCTCCTGAATACCCCGTGGTGTTCACAGTTTCCGATAGCATCGAGGGGCCGAAGGAGAGAACATCTATTGAGGCACCACTGTCCCTTGAGCTTAAAGAGCTATCTCCTCATTTGGAGTATGCTTTCTTGAACGTGAAGCAATTTTCCCGTCACCATATCTTCTCAGTTGACGGATGATGAGAAATTGAGGTTTGCTCAAGGCATACAAACAGACTATTGAGTGGAAACTCAGGGACATTCAGGGCATCAGCCCAAACTTTTGCATGCACGGGATACTCATGGAGGATGAGTACAAGCCTGTAATCCAACCTTAGAGGAGGCTCAACACTAACATGTCAGAGGTGGTCAAAAAAGAGGTTATCAAACTCCTCGACGCAGGCTTGATCTATCCCATCTCCGATTCTTCATGGGTGAGTCCCGTTCAGGTTGTCCCTAAAAAGGGAGGGATGACAGTTGTCACTAACGAACGTAACGAGCTTATTCCAACTAGGACAGTCACAGGTTGGCGGGTGTGCATCGACTATAGAAGGCTTAACGATGCTACTAGGAAAGACCATTTTCCTCTCCCGTTAAAAGATCAGATGTTGGAGCATCTACCGAGAGAACAGTTTCACTGTTTTTTTGATGGATATTTAGGTTATTTCCAGATCCCGGTTGCACATGAGGATGAGGAAAATACCACCTTTACATGGCCATAAGGTAACTTCTCATAAAAATGTATGCCTTTCGGGTTATGTAATGCTCCCGATACTTTCCATCATTGCATGGTAGCGATATTCAAGGACATGATCGAGAGTTCATGGAGGTTTTCATAGACGATTTTTCGTTATACGGCGACTCATTCAACCAATGTCTTTCTAATATTGAGATGATGATGAAGTAGTGCATAGAGAGGAAGTTGATGTTGAACTGGGAAAAGTGCCACTTCATGGTGACTGAAGGCATTGTGCACGGGCACAAGATTTTGCGAGACAATATTGAGGAAGACAGAACAAAAATCGACACTATCCGTAGACTTCCTCCACCGACTAGTGTGAAATTCCTTCATAGTTTTAACAAGCATGCGGGTTTTTGTCGTAGGTTCATTAGAGATTTTTCTAAGATCACCAGGCCCATGACTCGCCTTCTAGAGAAAGACATCGCATTCGACTTCAATGCTGATTGTCTGAAGGCGTATGAGTTTCTCAAGGGGCAGTTGGTTAACACCCCTATCTTAGTAGCACGCGACTAGAGCTTACACTTCAAGCTCATGTACGACGCTAGTGATTTTGCAGTCGAGGCTGTTTTAGGTCAGTGGAAGGACAAGCACTTACATCCTATCTATTACGCGAGTAAGACCCTCAATGACGCTCAGGATAATTACATGACTATTGAGAAGGAGCTTATAAAAGTGGTCTTCGCGTTCGACAAATTTCCTTCTTATCTGGTGTTGTCGAAAACCATCGTTTATACTGATCATGCGGCATTGCGGTACCTGAGCTTATTTGATTGTAGATGGTGCCCAATAGCTGAGACCGCGAATGATATGCTATACGGTCGCTTTATCGGAACATGACACACGTAGATCACGGCCATATTACCACGGGAGTCTGTTCCAATTTCTTTATTCTTTGTTTTATTTTATTTTGTTTCTACTTTATTTTTGTTTTTTTTCTTGTCTTCCATTGAGGACAATGTGAAATTTAAGTATGGGGATGGGAAACTGACGTTTTTAGTTTTATAAAAAATAAAAAAATTCAATATATATATATATATATATATATATATACAAAAAATCGAAAAAAATAAAATAAAATAAAAAAATCAGATTAAAATGTCATATTTCGAAAAATAAAAAATAAAAGTTAAAAAAATGTCCCGAAAATTCGTTTGCGCATAATGGAATATGATATTATTGTTTAAGGTTGATCTTTTAAATGTACAATTATATATGAGATTAAATTAAAGATAGCGCACTTAACTTGGGATATGTCGGTAGGCCCAACTAGCTTTGAAAGGTTTCCCCCGATTATTATTAATAAACCTAATAATCATAAAACTTGTGGGTTCTCATCTTGAGTGGGGTAGTGAAACTGAAAATTCGATTAGGCATAGCTTGTATTACCATAATTTGAATATCTTGAGGTGGTGAGAATTACATGCACTAAAATTTCACACCACTCTGTTTTATGAAATTAAATAATGAGTGGTGGCTCCCTCTATGTCCATGTTTATACGATCTCTAGATATTAGTTATATTTTTAGGGTAAAGACGCCTAAGAGCACAACTCAAAAAAAAATAAGAAGAAAAAAAAGTATGTTTTGAAATTGTATTCCAAGAATTGGTACAAAGAGCAAATGAAGGGAGAAATTGTGTATTGTAAAACGCCTAAGAGGCATTCTAAAAACTATATAAAGAGGCCAAAGTGCACAACTAGACGGCGCTGAAAGCATACGTGTTACCTTGAGGATGGTGACTTTGAGGATACAATATTGGGGTTCAAGGTTCTTAGTCAATATATATTTTCTTAGGAAATATATAGGACAAAGTCCAATAGTACTTAGGGCATGCCTGTACGACCTCACTTGACCTTTCATCTATCTTCCACCTAAGTGCGTTTTCTTCTTACCATTAAAGGGTTTTCAGCTTACGGTGATAGGTTGAATCATTCTACAAAGGAGTATTTGAGTGGCAAGTAAATAATTTTAGCCACATTTAATGTAACATCCCGTGTGTATATGATATAATTAGCCACACTATTATTAATTTCAAGTGGTCATTGATTTGCTATAGCCACACAGTATAGGTCACTATGCTCACTTACCACAACTCTATTGGCCACATTATTATAAAATTGATGTGGCTGAAACATGAATTCATGTGGCTCTATACGTGCAACGATCGCACCTAGTAAATAGTCATGTAGCAATTTTCTACCGTTTAGCCACACTTATTGGAGAGGCTTCTTGATGGCTAAGAACTAATGTTGGTACCCTTTAGCCACACTTATAACCACATAAGGCCACTAAAAACTATGTGTGGCCATATGATACCTACGACTTTGCGACCTTTGGTCACACACGACCTGAACCAGACGTGTGTGGCTAATGGCCTACGGCCACATTTTTTTCGTGTGACCGAAGGTCATTTTTCATATAGTGATGTAGCTATAGAAGCTTCTTTACAACTTAAATGCACGTCATGCATTCTGTCACGAAATACGAAATAAGATAGTAACATTCTATATATTATCATATATAACTTGCACACCAAACACACAAGAAAAAAATACATCCTACACATGTTATAACTGATTATAACTAACGAAAAAAGATAGTTAATATATATATATATATAATATTATAACTGCATTTATAGTAAAGTGACATTTTGGGTCATCTAAAATCATCTACTGATTTATAAATAAAAACAAATTTACTACAAAAATATAAAGAATGAGTAATACCTTCCTGTGACTATGACCTAGAAAAACTCCCCAAATATGTTCGACATGAGAATGAAGACGATGATTACCAGCAATTACGTACATATACTATAAGAACCCTACACATTAATATAAAAACAAACAACTGCAAGAAAATAAAAAATAATTGCCACATTGTACAAAATAACATACTAAAGTTGGCATAAATATCCTACTCATGCATACCTAAATCTCTACACAGTATACACAAAATAAAAACATGCAAGAATAAAACAAATTATAATTACAACACAATAGAATGTAACATACTAAGTTTTACATATATATTCAACATATGCATTCATAAATAGTGATAAACCTCTACATAATATTATACAGACAAAACCATTTATAATTGCTACACAATTGACCATAACATGATAAAGCTTGCGTATGCCCTACATGACTTTTTTTTATCAATCAACGTGTAGGACCCGTATGCAGATACAAAAGACTAAAAATAATAACAAAAAACACAAAACAAACAAAAAAAATAAAAAGGGCTATGCCAACTACTATGTGTAGGACACATAACTCTATAGAAAGGCCATAAAAATTATTCCTACAATTCTTACACATCAAGCCTAGACATTAACTAAAGCGACTAATCTACCGTAATCTATGTAAATAGAAAAGATTTACAACAAAAATACAAGTTCTTTATAACAACAGTTATTTAAGATTTTACATGTAGAAATGAATATTTTACATGTAAAATAACACTTTTCATCAATAGTTTACACGTAAAACAACAAATTTCATTAACAGTTTATATGTAAAATAATAGTTCTTTAAGATTTTACATGTAAATTGGTATTCTACATGTAAAACAATATTTTTTCAATACATTTTACATGTAAAACAACAGTTTTTTAAGATTTTACCTATACAACATGTTTCGTTATACCTTTAATGTAAATTCAATAATTATATATATATATATATATATATATATATATATATATATATATATATATATATATATGTTAAAAACCAACCTATGGTTATCTCAAGGAATTTAATGTTCATGAACATCAACAAATTATGTTTTACACGCATACAAGACAATGCGAGTTTCAATGTGACGATTATAATTTATTTTGGCATTTTTCTTTTCCTGTTGTCTTTCTACCACCACGTGTACAAGAAAATCCCCCTCCCCAACCCCACCTAAAAAAACTAACCCCCAACCCGGAAAACCTAAACCCTCTTAAAGCTATACTAAACTCGAATGCTAAATGGAGAATTATATATATATATATATATATATATATATATATATTTGGAATGGGAGATGGTAGATAAAAATTTTGGTTTTTTTGTTTTTACATTTTTTATTATTATTTTTTTTGGGTTTTATAATTTTATAATTTTTTTTTATTTTTTAGGGTTTTTTCCATTTTAAAAAAAAATGTGATGTAGGTGATTGAGGGTGTAGCATAAGGATGTGAAGAAATGATCAAGGGCTGGGAATGAAGTTTCCTATTTCCCCACTTTTTCAGAGTTCCTCAAGGAACTCACCCCATATATATATATATATATATATATATATATATATATATATATATATATATAGAGAGAGAGAGAGAGAGAGAGAGAGAGAGAAGAGTTCAAATAAATAACAATTGTTTTGTGAGAAGTGTGAGAAGGATTTGAATTAAAGTACACCATCTAAATAGGTGATGTGGTATAAATTACATATAAATATAGTAAATATTTCCTACTCTTTTGGATAACTTCATGGTTGTTTTATTGAATATTACTCATTTTTAAGTGTTCATGAGACAACGAGCTAAAATCGAATACTTTTACTAAACTTGAAACCGATGAATGAATGATGTGAATGTCGAGGGAAAAAATTGTCTAGTCATTAGTTCATGTATGAAATTAGTAATTACCACTACGTGAAAATTGACCTTTGGTCACACGAAAAAAGTGTGACCGTAGGCCTTTAGCCACACACATTTGGTTCTGGTCATATGTGACCAAAGGTCGCGACACTGTGGGTATGATATGGTCACACACAGTTTTTAGTGGCCTTAGTGCTTGTAAGTGTGGCAAAAGGGTACAGGCATTAGTTGCTGGCCATCAAGAAGCCTCTCCAATAAGTGTGGCTAAAATGTTGAAAATGGTCACATGACTATTTACTATGAGTGATCATTGGAAGTATAGAGCCACAAGAATTCGTGTTTCAGCCACATGAATTTTATAATAATGTGGCCAATAAGGTTGTGTTAAGCGTACATTGTGACCTATACCGTGTGGATATAGCAAAGCAATGGCCACTTAAATTTAATAATAGTGTGGCTAATTATATCATATAGACACTGGATATTACATTAAAAGTGGCTAAAAATGTTTACTTGCCACTCAAACACTCCTTTGTAGATTATAGTGTGGCTATTGTCTTACCGTTTGTCACACATAATGCTTTTAGTAGTTTAAAGTGTGGCTATTGTCAAACTTTTCGTCACACATAGTGAGGTATTGTGTGGCTAATCATATCATATAGACGCTGGAGGTTATTGTCAATGTGGCTAAAAATGTGAACTTGCCACTCAAACACTCGTTTGTAGTTTGTGGTGTGGCCATTGTCTTACCGTTTGTCACACATAATGCTTTTGTAATATAAAGTGTGGCTATTATCATACTTTTGGTCACATATAGTGATTTTCCAATGACGTTTGATCTCGTTTCGCCACACAAACAAAAACCAAGTGATGAAAATGTGGCCAATGGCTAGTGTGGTTATTTTATGCCATTTGATCACACTTGGTTATTTTTTATATGACGTTTTATATGATTCCGTCAAACACAAAAAACGAAGCAAGAATGGTGTGGGTAATGGTGATATATAAAATGACGAGTTTTCGGTGTGGCTATGTCACACGTTTAGCCACACATAATTTGTTATCTCCATAAACTATGCTACCCTTTCGTCATACAACAATGTTTTTGTTGTGGCTAATGGTCATTTATAGACTCTAATTTTTATAATTTGAGGTGTGACTATTGTCTTACTTTTGGCCACACCTATTTAATGTGTTCTATGTGGCCAAATAGTGTGTAATTAGGCAATATTTAATTATTTTTATATTTTGTGCAGTAATATAAAACAGCTGTAAGCAAGCATGACAAAACAAAATTAGAAACAAATTATATTAACAATAATATTCACATAAGCAAATGTATACATCTTTTTGTAAGTTATATGCAAAAAATCTTACAAAATACAAAATAAGGACTACCTATATACTAGCCAAGGCGTCGGTTTTCTTGGCACTGCTCCTTGTCTTCTATTTGGTCACCCTGTTTATCGTTGTGTACTTTGCTTTTGGCTTCTTGCCAGCTCTGTCTGGTTCTTTTTGTTGGAATTACGTATGCCCGAGACACATACTTATACTAATGTGGCTAACTGTGTTTGATCCAAGTCGGGTCATACCCAATAACAAGCTAGACGACACCAAATGTATTCTTTTAATGATTTGATCATTTAAACGAATACCGAACACTACGTGTTTAGAAAATTGGTTTTCTAAACAAACACACTTGAGGATTTAAATAAATTATCTAGATAATTTGTTTATATAAATTAATTATTTAATTGGTTAAATAATTATATAAATGTATGTACATTTTATAAAAATGAGTTTTATAAAATGAATGGAGATGTTTTAATGGTTAAAACAAAACAAAAAAAAAAAATAAATAATAATAATAATAATAACCGTCCACCCCATGTGGGTGGAGGTTTTTGGTCCAATTAGATGGCATGCTACTTTTTGCATGTGGTGATGTCTTGTTTCAAAACTCTCCATACAAATTACATGCAAAGAACCTACTCTTGTAAAATTTTTCAAGTGTGTTACAAGCTTCAAAAAAAACTCTCTCTCCCTCTCTAAAAACTTACGGCCCATTTGGGCAGAAAATTGGGAGCTTTGTGAGATTGTTTTGTGTTCATAAATCCTAGCAAAACAACTTGGTGTTGTCACAAATAGCTTGGGGTATCACACTCTTGAGGTCTTCTTCTTTGGAGGCTTGTCATTCATCCACCATCCTCTTCAACAATCCACTTGTTCTTCTAAAGGTAGAAGAAGGTACAATTTACATTTTGTGAGCATATTGTTCTTGTAATTTTGATCCTAGCTCTTTGGGTTTTAGTTTTAACATAATGGTATGTTCATAACTTGTTTTAAAATCTTAGCTTCCGTTGCGTTTTCATGTTAAAATGGTTAACTTGAACTTTGATAATCTTGTATAAAACCCAACAATGGCATCAAGAGCCGGTTACAAGGACTTATGCTCCTTACATGTTCCTAAATTTCGGGTTTTTTCATGGGTGAAAAAGGGGTCCGAAAATTTGGTGGATTTTACCCCTCATGGTTTTGTAAGATCTTGACATGCATGGAAAGATCTTAGGAAACCATTTAACATTATGGATGTTGAAATATCAAAATTGTAAAATTTGGGGGGGGGGGGGGGGTGGCCGTAGCCTCTTGGGGGGGGGGGCACCTTTTGGTTTTGTGATTTTGGGCAATGGTTGCTTAGGTTGCATGCTTAGAACATTTGGTATGTTTGGATGTGTCATAACCGAAACCTAGACCTTGGATGTGTTGATTGTTGTTTTGTGTATGTTGATTATGTTTATTATTCAATATGGTTGTAATAATTCATAATCTAAGGCTTGTGTAATTTATTTATTCATAAGTTGGTATGTAATAAGTAGATTAGTTGCATTTTCCTTTTTTTTAGAAAAATATGTATTAGGATACATTTTGTAAAAATTAGAAGATGCAAGATTTGATGAAATGGGTTGGGCCGAAATTTTGGGCTTGTTGGGCCTCACCGGCCCATCATGGGATTCAAGCCCATTAGGCCCATAAATTTCACTCTTGGGCCCAAGAAGACTTTTGGAAGTTTGGAGCCCATTAACAAGCCCAACAAGAACACAACAACTTGGAAAGGATACTTGAAGCATTTGGATGCAAGATCAAGTGGGAGTCAACATTCCATCCTTGTGTCATGTTTTGTCCCTTAGGTGTGACTTATGACCTATACTTGTTTCGGCTAACAAGTATGGTCAAATTTAGCGGTTTTCGGTTATGACTATATTTTGCATGTGTATGCTTGGTTGTTTGTTTTACTTAATGTAATGTGTGGTTGATAGATATTAGGATATCCAAACCGTCACATAGGAACGACAACAAGCATAAAACGGGTTCTAATATATTTTTGGTAATATCGCGTCAATTAGTTTAATTAAATGGGTTT